>NC_142283.1:70410818-70564528 GCF_052056855.1 Sturnus vulgaris | reverse complement strand
AACATAATAATAAAGCTAATTGTGCTTGCTTGCTGAGTACGCTTACTTGTTTGTGGCCCGAAATGAGAAGATCCTGTGGACATGGATGTTATTTCTCCTTTGTATAAATCAGCTTCATTACACAGCTTGGGATGCCTCTCAGGACTCTAAAATAATACAGGTGAAATAAGAATTCCTATTTTAAAAAATGGCTATGTTACTTTACATCAAACAGAACATTAAATCATTCAATGCATACTAGGCTGAAGATGAGCAATTTTAATAGCTTCACAGTAAAAACTAGGCCAGATGATACAATTTCAGTCTCTAGAAGAAGTAATATTATTATCATAAAATCAGCACATCATTCTTCCTCCGAGAAGAGTGACCTCTTTGTGTGGATTCTGGACTACTATTTAAATACACTGAAGAACTCAGATGTTAAGTTACTGGTTTATTTTCAGTTCAAGCCCATAGTTCCCAGAAGAGCAGTTTAAAACTCAGAGACATCACAAAACCTCAGAGGACTTAAAAATTTCTATCGCCTTCAGTTTTGCAGATAAATTTTCTTAGGCATAAATAAATGCTTGTGGCTCCTGACAATGCTCAGTAGGTCAACTCATACCTTATAAATAAATCTTGGTCAGAAGTCATAGCCCAAACCTATGGTTGCCAAGCTTTTTACCTGGCAGATAAGTATACAGTTTACATCCTACTTCAATTGAAAACTAAATTGCAATTCAATTTTCAATGGTGCAGTCCTCAGCTTGGGAACCAGTTTTTTGTCCTAGAGTCCTTCAAGACTTAAGCTCCCTCACAAGTATGCACAATATGCTTTACCATGGACACTGTCTAGGGTGGGTGTCCAATTTTTCCCTCATACTTATTTATCACAGAATCACAGAATGGTTTGGGTTGAAAGAGACCTTAAAGGTCATCTGGTTCCCACCTCTCTGCCATGGGAAGGGACACCTTTCATTAGACCAGGTTGCTCAGAGCCCCATCCAGCCTGGCCTTGAATGGTCACCTTGGATAACCTCCAGGGATGGGACATCCACAGTATTTCTAGGCAATGTTTTCCCGTGGTCTCACCACCCTCAAAGAGAAGAATTTCTTCCTAATATCGAACCTAAACCTACTGTCCTTCAGTTTGAAGCCATTTCCCCTTGTCCTGTCACTCCTGTAAACAGTCTCTCTTCAGCCTCCTTGTAGGCTCCCTTCAGGTGTCTGATCTCTTTAGAGTTATGGTGGATGTTACTAGAGCAGTAGGAACCACATTCTTTTATCTTTCGTTGTGGGTGTTCCACTTCACATGGAATAGATAAAAAACTCTTTTTCAAGTAAAAAAAAGAGCAAACCAGAAGTGTCTATTGGTACGTATTAGTAATTAAAGAACCCATGCAGGGTGGTGAAGATAAGAATTCCTACCCCTCCAGCAGCACATTCTTAGATATTTTCTCCTCAAGAGACATTAGAACCATATTTACTCACATATTTAAAAGAAGGAGGACCTAAAAAGAATTAATATCTGAAAAAGTAAAAAAAAAGTACCCTGACCTTGATAAAAAGTCTTCCAGCATGTGCGGATCTGACCAAAACTCTTTCAACCATGTTTTCCCCAAACACAAAATCAGAATTGCTGCTGTTTTGTACACTTCTTTCCTTGAGCAACTGACTTCTGTGGGAACAAAATAACAAGAATGTGATTTAGAACTATTTAAAGCACTTTAAAGATTGACCATGCATAACATTAAAAAAAAATAAAAAAGTAAGCATGTAAATAATCAGGCAAATTCTTTAAGAGAATCTGAGAATATTCTCTGTGGAACATTTCACAAAAGGAACAGAGTATCACACTGTTTCATTAAGATTACTGAGGATATTCCTCAAAACCAAAGAACAAGCAGCCAAACAGCATGGCATCTCTCCTCAGGGAAATGTCTTACTCCAGAAATTTTAATGAGTTACTTTTGTCTCCCTGTTTCCTTTTGCTCCTCCAAAGGAATATCAACAATTAGCAGCTATCCTTTCAAGTTGGTGAAGCTCCAGTACTCTGCAGAGTAATGTACACCCCCGGGACTTACAGGCACTCCTAGGTCATCCTCCTTACATCTTGGAAGAGCAGGAAGGCAGTGTATTCATATACAGACACAAATACTGAAAAAATGTATAGCTATAATAGCAGATGGCTTAAGCTGAATTATAAGTAAAACAGGAGAGAAAAGTGTTTCCATTTTTCAATTACATGTTCCAAAGATAGACTTAAAATGAGAAAAGAACTCAATACTTGCAATCCTTTGGTACTGGCCAACTATATTTTAGAGATTACATTCAAGAATATTCTATGCAAGTATAATTGTTATTTGACCTGCTAATTACCAGAGCCACTTTAAATTAACAGGGTTCATTTCTTTTTGTAAAAGTCACTAGAGAAGTTCTTGTAAACTCTGTTATGTGGAAGTTGCTCCTGCTGCTGGTTTGGTTTTGGTCTGTTTGGTTGGTTTTTTCACAAAGGGGTTATAGGTTGTTTATGCTTTCTGCAGAACTTAATCCTGCATGCCTTGCTGGCATAGGCAAAACCATGCAAGTTCTTTTCACTTTCTGTTCCGGAAGGATGACTTGGCAGGAAGGCAGCCTGATATTGTGTCATAAACTGCTTACTTCAGCACCACTTACTTCTGTTTCACAGTATTTATCACCCTTGGGAGGGCTTAACACAACATATGTAGAGGATATTCCTGTTCATTAGGTGGGTTTGTTGGCAGAACTTTGATGATTGCCTCTAAAACAGTTTCTCTGTTCACAACTACAGTATGCTTGAAGGATGAAGCTCTCCAAGGATGAAGGGCTTACTGAGTACTACCTCTTTCAATCTTACACTTAATGAGAAAAGTATTCCTTAGCATTCTCACATTTGATATGTTGCTAAGACTAGGAGCAAAACAGAGAAATTAGAAAATACTTGTCTTTTTAGCCTTGAAAGCTTCTATTCATGTTTTGGGCCATGAACAGGGAATCTAAAGTGTGTTAAAAAGCTTTTTATCCTTAAACACACCCCTCTCAAAATTCACTCAAATGTGACCAATTTTCATACTGACATTCCAACTGCTACTTCTAGACTGTTTCAATAGCAGTTTAAGGACAGCACCCCAAAAGAGTTAAAAAACCAAGAATTAGAGGCTTATTTCTAAGAAAAAGTGTGGTAAGTTATATTGATTATATTCAGAAGTACAAGAAAAAAATCAGTCAGTACAAGATCTTTCTTTTAAGGGAAAGTTAACTGTAAGTGCCAGCATTAAAATGTTATTAAAACCTCAATAGCCTTATGTTGCTGCATGGCAAGAACAAAGTGTTCTTGCCAGGGATGCACTGTCAAGGATGCAAAATGTTCTTGCCCCGGGGATGGCATTATCACAGAGATACAAAACACAGTCACTGATATCAGGGAATGATCACTAACAAGGAACAGTGGGAGGAGAAACATGGATAAGGTACTCGCATAGGATTATGAGAGGGAATAGATTCAGGTATTGGCCTTCTCAGAGTGTCCAAAAAGGTCTGAGTAGCTGCCAGTTCCCGTGCTGGCCTCTAACCCTTTGTTTTCCAAGCAAATGCTTCAGCAAAGCTGACTTGTTTTGACTGCAAGCCTGTGTTTTCCCACTGCTGTATTTCTGTCACTTATGACACAAGCTTTCCAAGCTTTTAATCAGAATCAAGAAACTGGAATTTTTTCCTTTTCAGCCCGTTATTATAGTCAGCCCAGGAACTGAAAATTAGTGATTTCATGGAACATGGACAGCTGCAGCAACTGCAGAGGGATAAAAAGGTATTTTCACTCATCTCTCCACGGAATCATATAATGGAGAGATGAAGAAGTGGAAGAGGAGCAAAAGCGAAAGAAATGTCTGCAGGCAAAGCAATCCCTGCTGTTGCATCTCTCTGCATTTTATTTTATAAGTAAGTGTCAACAGTTATGCCTTGATTGAAAATTAAAAGCAAACCTAAAAAGTTGTTTTCTTAGCAATGAGGAGGTCTGGCTGCAATGTTCACTTACTGTTCAGCATGCATGCACAGTTTAATAAAGTCTTTTTTTTATTATTGATGAGAAAATAGCTATCTCAGAAAGATTTTACCTAAGTATTTTGCAGCATCAGTCACTTAATATGGATCAGAAGAATGGCATTTACATCCTCCTGCAATCTCCTAAGAGCTGTAAGCAGCTGGTTGATTTAAATTAGTTTTCAACTGTCAAAGGAATCAACATTTATCATGATTGTGACAGAACTAGTATTGTGATAGACAGAATTCGTGAGCCACAAACACACCAAGCAGGGTGTGGAGGAAAAGAAGGGAAAGAAATGCTGTAAGTACCTTTAACTTGTTGTTACTGAGTCACTATGTTGCATTTCTCTACCTCACGGGAGAAAGTCACTAACCAATGTTTTCCGAGATATTGTACAGCTGACAGAAGGTAAATAAATTTAAAGTAGAAACAGCAACTGATTTAGCTTTTCTAATACATGCATTACCATCATTCAGATTCTGCTAAAAACCCAGTGTGCTGTGTGGCTATGTGTCCTCAGAGGGCATCACAACAGCATTAAATGTAATAGAAAAGGTTGGTTCTTCCAAAATCACAGTGAGCATCTGCCCTCTAATTATGTTATTTTTGTTGATAAGTATTAAGAACCTAAGTTGTTTGTGCATCTAAAAATCCCCTGCCTCCTCAGAACCCTGGCACTGTGCATCCCAATCTTTATCTGTGGTCCATCTAGCCCTGTAGAAGACTGGCACAGACTCCTTTGCAGTTAATATATTCTATGCCCTCCTTGAGTAGGAGGGGGAGTTAGGCAACACTAGAAATCTATTATCTGTGGCCCTAGCGATTTTGAAAAGTCTCTTATTAAAAGTGATACGAGGTGTATTCCTGATGCTCACAACTTCCAGGTAAATAACCCTCATCAACATCAGCAAGTCATATAAATATCACAAGACAACCATAGACCTAGGGTTCTCATGAGTCAGTTCCCAGAGAGAGAGTTAATAGCCTAGTTTTGCACCAGTATGACTTCTTCTCACTGCTGGCCTTGAACCCTTTCTGTGTCCCAAGAAAACCTTGTGTGAAGTCGAATACATGACCAGAAAACAGTGTTTTCCTAGCATTGTATTCCTGTCACTTACAGCACAAGCTTTCCAAGCTTTTAGTCCGAGTCTGATTAATCTCCAAGATTGGGGCTCTTTCCATTACATACAGTGTCAAGAGGATGGGGAAACATCCCAGTTCAAGGACGTCAGCTTCCTCACAGAAATTCTGAATTCTGTGCTGCACAAACCTATCACAAGCCGATCACAGTCACCACAGAGAGCTTTTAGTGCCAGAAATGCTGCTTTGTGAATGAAAGTAGAGCACCAATTGCAGCATTCACCTAGTCTTCCAAATCAATCGTGTATTTTTTTTCTTTATGTCTCTTGTGCCCAATACACTGACATATATTGGCAATTCTTCAAAAGAATGAAATTTCCTGAGTTTCTCTGCCCCTTTTCTATGAGATGTAGCAGACATGCAGTCAGAAGAGAGATGACACCAAAATAGTTTCCAGCTTGGTTGCTAGTTCACAGAGATTAATTGCAGTTAGGAGTCCATTTCTTATGTCATACGAAGCTTATGTCAGTAGACACAAATCTTGGCACCACACACAAACACCACTGAGCCCTGTGTGGGTGCAGACAGCATGGGCTTAGTACCACGTTACACTCAGATGATGAAAGGGCATGCCATCAGCCAAGTGACAAAATAATGTAGAAATATAACAAAAAAAAAAATCTTACTGTGATTTTTGAGAGCTGGAAAGACTCATGGTAATAGATGACCCCACTGCTGCTTTGGAATTTACTGAATTCTCAGCTGATGAAGAAGAGTAGTCTTCAGATAGCTAGAATGATAAAATCAAAGGGATTAATCAGAGCTAGTGTATTTTCTGCTATTAACAGATCTGCTAGAATCCAGAGTCACTAAGGTATATATATAGACAGACAGATACACATAGAGATAATAGATGTGGAAGTTGGCAGAGCTTCCTCCAGCTGTGTACTAAGCCAGTGCCCTCAATTAAAATCTCACTTTCTAAATAAACAAAATCCAAAACACCCAAAGCTGATTTTCGCACAGAACCTTGACATCAGAAAGGTAAGAGAGCCTGCAGAGAAGAGATGATTTTCCAAACACAGTTAGCATGAGTTTAACATTTCACATCATGTCAGTGATATCAATTCCACTGAAACTTACATGGGAACTTTCTTGAAAATCACACAGTGGAATAATTAATTGTTTTAAAACACCACTGTTTTGTTTGGTGTTTGGTTTTGGTTGTTTTGGATGTTTTTGTTTGGTTGGCTTTTTTTCCTTAATTTGAGCTCCAGTAAAATTATTTTTCTTTTTACCTGAACACATGCTTCTTTCTTAGTCACTAGAGATACTACAGGAATTTCAGGACAGGTCAGGGCTTGTGGGGGCTGTAAAGTGGCAGGTCTAATGACATTCCACAATTGACTTGGTGACAGGGATCCTTGCAAAATACAAAGACAAAATATTTAAACATATACTTTTTCTTCACATCTAAGTCATACCTATATGTCTTGCCTCTAAACTGAGAGTTTCAAACCATTTTTAAATAATATTTACTGTTGTTTACTTGCTTCATATTCTGAAAAATTGTAATGGTTTCTAGAATACACAACTCTGAAGTGAAATCAATGTGTTATCCTATCAGGATAAAAAAGTATGCTATCCTATCAGGATAAAAAAGTAATGTGTTACATACATAAACATTATTATTTGTACTTCTAAAATATATTTGTATTTATATATTTAGGCATGTCTTCATGCTAATATTTATTGCTTTGTTTTAGATATGTCTTCTGCCATTTCAGATTTAATCCTGCATCTTCAGATGCCAAGAGTTTTCATCACTGCCTTCTCCAGAAGCAGAGGTATTTAGTTAGAAAGGTGAAATTTCACTATGGAAGGTTATATTCAGTCCACTCAGGAAATAAGCAGTCAGAGCAGATGCTCAGATCAGAGTACCTAGGAAATTTACGCTGTCAAACAATTAAGTTATGGACTGCATAAAGATACCTAGCCTATCATTCAGTATGGAAAATAACTGTTCTCTTTTTGTCTTCCATATCTCTAAAGGATGTCTTTGTGGAACTACAGTAAATAAATATTACAATGACAGTTACCTTCTCTTGCACTTTTGATGATGTCAGGATTTCTTTGAAGAAGAGCTGAGGTCATGAAAATGTTACTCTTTACTACAGAAAAGGAATTTAAAATTGAATAATGAATAAACCCAAATTTTAACCATTAAATATTTCTGTAACCCCTCCCTCTTTTGGTAGTACCTGAGCAATATTCCAACATATCCATCTGAAAAAGATCTCAAAGATAACTGTTACTGTCTCAGTTTTTACAGATGGGCAGACTTTGGCACCAGAAAGCACCAGAGCTTTTCTGGTTATGTCGCAGTCTTTTGGATATTAATGAATGTTTTAAATGCAAAATCTTTCTTCATCTTTTAAAACTAGGTGTTCCTGTTTTGTAGAAATATTGAAATGCCAATGCTATCTGGTCGAGTTTTAGGCATTTTTAAGATGATTAAGTGAGTCCCAAATACATCGGAATAAATAAATAAAAGTACCCTGCCCTGTTCTGCTAAAAAGGCGTTTGTAATTTACTAGAACAATGGTAGTGTACTATTGATGCTTTCACTGTTTTAATAAAGATGTCAAACACCAGTGAGAAGGTGATGGCAACCACGTTGTAGAAGGCTGGGAGGGGTAATGTGTACATCACTGATATCCACACAGCTGTGGAGCCAACCAAGGACCAAGGTAGTAACTCACTGTTTGAAAGTGCAGGATGTGGCCAGAGAAGGGGCCATACAGAGGTAGGGCAGCACTTTTCCAGGACAACCATAAGCACAGCACAGCAGGGATGAGGCCAAGAAGTGGGCATGGACTGTAGGGGCATCAAGACCACCCAAGACCCCCAGAGCCTCTGACCCATTTCCAGAAAGGACAAACTGCACATGAGAACTGATTTGCATAAAAAAAGAGAAACTCATCTCCAGGGTGAGGAAGCCACCATGCAAAGGTACCCCCATGAAGCCCAGGTGTGTGCCCCAGGACCCTGGACATGCCTTCAGCCAGACCAATGCTGATGCTGGAACCAGGACTGGTGATGTCTTTTCCTCTCTTTCTTGCTTTCCTCATCTCCTCTTTAATTCTCTCTCTTCCCTTTCACCTTCCCCCTTCATCTCAAACCTGCCTCCATGTTCTTATAATAGGAGATCAGGGCTTACACCAATTTTCATGCCAAGTGTATCATTTACTAGTAAAACCTTTTAAGCTTTTGCAGAACCTCTGGTCATTCCTTTCCACCATCACCACCTACAAATCTTGGGTGCTACCCTCCTCTTAAGGGTGGGATGTCACACATGTACCATGTCCTGTAAAATGCCACAACTGATACACTACATACCATCACTACTTTTTCATTTCAAGAGTGTGTTTTGCTGCTATTAAAATGCTGTGAGTGCTTAACATTATTTAGAAATCCTCTACTCCAGTGTCTATTAAGAACCTTTCTGTGGTAAGAGACATGGGCTAGGATTTGAGATCACTCCATCATTCCTGTTAGTGCTAGAGTGAGGATATTCCCTGGGTCCCTGGTTCCCAGGCTCCCAGGACAGAAAATTATATTCCTGTAGGAACCATCTATGTTATATTGCAAGCAAACTATTCATGTAATTACTGTAATTTCATTTTAGTTTTTTAAGTATAATTTGTATCACACTTTGTAAATGCATGTTTTTAAATTATTCAACAATTCCACCCCTGTCCCAGAGGACTCCTCAAATATAAGAAAAACCTTATCTTCTATTGAACTGCCAATCTTCCTTAAAAAACACTCCTTTCTACTACCTAAATATCAGACTAGTCCAACACACTTCAGCTCTGTCTTGCAGAAAAAGCATTTCTGCACGCATCTTTATTTTAGCTAATACTTGCTTTTCTACATAAGTATTTACTTTTATTTACCTGTCTGGGAGGGAGGGAAAGTAGGAAGGATGTTAAATGAAGATGATCTCCCTCTTTTCTGTGTGAGAGCTGAATCTAAAAGAATAAGAGACTGAAATTATCACTTGTTTGGAGAACAAAAAAAGACCAGTTTTAGGGTTAGCCAGACTGATGTAATGCTTTCATTGGCACCAGAATGAATTATTAACTGCTACCTACCATCTTTCTGAAGCAGACTGTTAGGTTATGTCTATGCTGCTGATCCCAGGAGGTTTCTGAGGCCATGCAGCACAGCCTGGCTCAGGCACACAGCTAATCCTCCCTGTAACAGCTCTGTCCTGGAGACTGCCAGGTGGAGAGGTTCAGACAGGGACATAGCACTTAAACAATGTGGGCAATCAAAAGGGAAAACACTCCACTTTCCTCCTGCACTCTGCTTTGTTTTTTGGCATAGGCATGCCCTAAAATTTCTAGCATATCTATCCCAGTTTAACTTTCAGAGTAAACCAAACTCAGCTTAAGTCTTCTTAGGTACATTCAGATGTGATTTAAAAAAAATGCACTGTACATATATTAATGCCTGAAATCGGAAATACCTTTCTGGTACCATCCATACGTTAAATAAAGACTGTAAAAAACAGATCAGTCCTTCTGCACAGTAGCCTCAGTGATTCGTGTTCATTTCCCATGGAAACAATACACAATCCTTAAAGGCCTTCCCAGCCAGCTCTTGGCAGGACAGAAGGAGCCCTTCTGGAAACTGCTTTACATTTTAAAGGATTGCCCAAGGAATACTGGTCTCTTCCAGAAGCCAGGGATATAATTCTTTTCCTGACCTTGTCCTCCCTTGACTGTGTGAGCAATTCAAGAAAATTATACAAAATTTATAGATTTTCCACTATTTTATGTAGTATTATGTAAGTATGGAGAAATAATGTATTTTTAATTTAAAATATATTTATTGTAAATTACCAGCAAGTATCGATGTTTTAGTTTTCAAGACTTGCAGCATGCCTACAATGCAGAAACATTTCTTAGATGGGGGAATTCGCTCTTTTCTTTACCAGATGAGAATACACAACTCTAATTAAAACATGACTGTAAATGTCATACCAGTGTTAGACTGAGAGTCAGACTTCTGGAAAGTCAAAGATGATGATCTTGCACGTTTTCTGGAACAATTAATGAAATCTAGACAAAATAAAATATAATGTAATTGGCAGGAGGCATCAGCATAATGTTATGATGTTGAATTAAAACCTTAACAAAAATAAATTTTTATTTATTCTTGGGAGGGACTTACAGAACAGCTTTAAGGCAATACGTAAGAGCAAGAGTCAACACCTGTCACAAAACCCTGGGGAGTCTTCTTTATTTCTACTAAGTTCAGGGAACCTAAAGCAAGCACTTAGAATCAGTTCATAGCCCATGGGCTCAGAAAACACTAAGAATGAGGAGCTACATTATAACATACCCAAGCGAATAGAAAAAGGCAGTTAAGAGTTCATACAGATGAACAATATGCTTGGTCAATTTTCAGGGCTTCAGGAGTTTGTCTTTCTGGTAAATATGGGAGGTAAGATGGAATATGTCTTGAGGGAAGACATATATATTAGGACAGAGCAGGTGGCTCTACAACCCACAAAATCTTAGTCAGGTAACTGGGATTTGCCCCTGCTCATAGAAGGAGTCCAAACACTGTTTCCACAGGGAACAGGCAGACCTGTGAATAACCCAGTTATAGTAGGCTGTTTCAGTGAGGTGGTCATTACCATTTTCAGCTTTGCAAACTGGGTCTTCTGCAGGCCGCTGGAAAAAAAAAAATAAGCATGGAAAGTCAAGGAAAATAGAACAGTCATTTTCTATACAGAGACAAAAAGTATAACAGTCCAGCATATATGCATTAAGTCTTGTTTCTGTTTTCTGTTCTTCCTTGTTCTATTTTTGGACCATTTATTACAAGTGTTAACCAGGGCTAAAATCTTACTGCTAGGATAATTGTCTATAGAATCCCTATTTCTCAACAATTTTTATTATCAATTTTTATCAATAATAAAAAAGGGGAAAAAAATAGGCTTTTTACCTTCAAAGAATGGTCCTTCTTTTCAAAAACAAATGTTGGCTGGGCAAGCAGTGATTTGTCTGAAAAAGAGAAGAGGGATTTTAATAACAATTCTGTAATGGTATTTATCAACCAGAGTTTTGAAAATGCTGTGCAATGAATTTATCCTTTTGTTACAAAGGAAGAAAATATAGAGATGCAGTGATGTACTGTACAATACATTTTAAAAAAAAGCTATAATCCCCAAATCTGAGTGTGATTTTTGCCTAATTAGATGCCATGGGGTTTGGCTTCATATTTTTAATATTTCTGTAAAAAATAACAACAAAAAAACCTGCTTTTAGCCCTTACAAAAAAATCTGCCATCCTTTAAGAACAAGGGTGAACTGCATCTTCAGGTAGCAGAAAAGAGCAAGGATGGGAAATGTAAAATATCCCTAAAGGAAGGAAAACAAGAGAATGTGTCACACTTGGCCTTTCAGCTACATTCATACATTCTGCTCTTTAAGCTTCAGGTAGGTGGATGTCTAGGGTCAATTTTAATGTGTGTGTATGATAAATAAACATATGGAGCTCTATAGAGCAAATCCTAGTCTCAGAATACCTCTGCATCTCTTAAGCATAACTAAAAAATACTTAGATTTGTGCTCTTTCTTTCTGTGAAATATTTTTCTGCATATATTTGCCTCACATCATATTTTGTGTTGATTTAGGGTCCACTACTTCTACATCTCATACAAGTTCTTCAGGCTGTTTACTTTATTAGGCTTGTGACCTTCACAGCCTGTGAAACTCTAATGGATTAAACTTGGTTGTCAGTGTAAAATAAAAAGCTGTTTTCACCAGCACCACTGATTAATTACACATATATTAGATGAATTAAGGGCACAATTAATGAGCAAAAAAGCAGACACAAATAGATCTTTTTTTAAAGACCACCTCATACAGGATTCCTCTCATGCTAGCTTGGTACATCTGTCATGGGCAGTAAATAGAAACAATCAGCTTCTGACTATGAGAATATTTTAGCTGTGTACTTTAGATGATAAATGGAAAGCTAAATGCATGTATTTCTCTCCATGGCTGATAAGTACAGAATATGGACTAAGGTGACTGCTGAGCTATTTGACTGGCCTGTGGCCAGAGAAATCTCACACTTGGTACTTTGTTAGCTGACATTCGACAGAATATTTATCACATACACAACATTTTTGTAATACTATTTTTTTCTGTTACCTCTTCAGCAAAAACACCCAAGTGAAAATATGTGGATAGATATTGTTATCTAGAATTGCACACCTATCTGTGACCAAGCAACTTGAGCTTTGGTATAAATTATTCAAAGGTTTAATAAAGCAAACATCAACCCATCATGGAGGAGTTAAGATTACTACACAAAAATGTATTCAACAATCAAGGAAAAAGTAAACATTGTTAAAATAAATGCTTCATTTATGTAAACGGGGAAAGGAGCATGAAACTTTTATTCAAACCCAGCGAAATACAGACAGAGGAGTCATAACTAATACAGTTGTTAATTTCATATTTACTTGGGCATTTGTGTGGAAAGGACAGGATTTAACAAATTTGGCATGCTTTGCAATGAAAGTCTATTTCTTCCTTAATAGAAAAAGCAGAAAAAAAGTTCACATTGTTCCACTGAAAGAAAGATAACTCTCTCTCATTGAAAGTTGAAGAAAAATTCGATAATCTGGTTGCAGCTAGGGGGTCAATGGCATGACATGACATGAAGCAATTCCACTTCTATTCACTAGAGGGGAGTGGCACACATGAACAATAGTATTTCACTTAAATATGATTTTTTGAAGAGAATAGGCTTTCTCCTGTCCCCTTAAAAACAAACAAACAAAACTGGCATTCTTATTAAATGAAAGAGAAATACAAAAAGTGAAGAGTAACTGTAGAAACCTTCATATTCTTCTCAGTAATCCTCAAGCTCAGAAGCTTGCACTATTTTTAAAGGTACATTTTCTACTCCAAAGAAACGGAATTAGCAAAGACTGAAGTGCTGTGAAAAGGAACTGACTTTCAGTCACAGAGTTAACTTTCCCTGGAGCTAAAAGGCTGTAGGGGACTTGAAGGAATTAAGAAAGCCCACTACATCTGAAACAGCAAGATTCCAAAAATATTTTAAAACTCAAAAGCTCCTGAAGAAAAAAATCGTAACTGCTTAATTACCAACAGAAACACGTGAAGCTACAGCATAATGGTACCCTTCAAAGATAGATAAGCATTTTTTAATATTGCAGTAAATATAAAAAATATATCCCACCTACTGCTCTTGAGCCAAAGAGCTGCCCATAGATTTAGGCAGAGGCTGCTGAGGCTGCCACATTTATTCATCGTTTTTATAGTTCCATAGTGCTTCTACTCAAATCAAGAAAACCTTTTTTCCTCGGAGCATACTCCACAAGCTCATCAGTAAGATCTTCAGTCCTCAATCAGGCTGTTCATAACAGGGTTTTAAAAATATATTTGTGCTAGCTACATATGTATCCTAAGAATAATTTTACATTTACATTTTCAGCTTCTCAAATATTCAGGCACAACCTGTCTGCAGCTGAACTCCACAGAAAAAGACACCCAGAACTTCTTGTGCGTGTAGCACAAGGTCATCAAGGAGTTACCACAGTCATGTTGATGTGATAATTTTAACTCTGGTCAGTACCTCTGCACTTCTCCCCTTCATTCCCTGCACCTCTGGCATGGTGGGTGTGCTGGGTGGAAAGAGAAGTGCTTCTGCACCCTCTGCAGCCAGCCACGCATGCCAGACTGTGTCCCAGGAGCAGGCAGAAGCAGACAGAGGGCTGGAGCCATTCCCCCTCATCATCACCACCGGGACACAGGCAGACGTGGGCTGGCTAGTGCCTGGTTCAGACCGGGCCACTCCAGTCCTCGGCAGCTTGGCACTCGTGGATAAAAGAGGCTGTTGGAAAAGTTACCAGAAAATAATGCCAAATGAGCTGCCTCTGTCTGCAAGGACTGGAATAATCCACCAGCCCCAGCCAAGAGCCCGGACACAGAACCTGTCTGTCTGCACATGAATAATCACCACAGATTGGGCTCTCTCTCCCTTGCTGCAGTTCCCTTGAAGCTGTTGAATCAGAAATGTGTTGGCCTAATGTTTGCTCTATTCAAAGCTCAAAACAGGCCCTTGTCTGGAAGATGCATTAGAAATATCCAGTTTCTTTGTCTGAGATCTCACCTGGGTGGTGTTCTGGCTCCAGCCTCCTGTCCTGCACAGCAGCACTACCAAACGTGCTCACACCTGACCTACCCCACATGGAAGGCGCCCAGGTTACAGGATGAAAACTGCATTCCCTTTGGAAGTGCATATTTCAAAGGGAAAAGAAAATGCTGGCTGATGCCTTAGGAGCACTAGCAGGAATGATGTACCAGAAATAATGTAAAATTGCTTTTACCAGATTTGCTTGTAACCTAAAAGGCAGCATTGTCCATGAGATGTAAGGGTCCCTCTGTCTTTGCTGTGACATTCCACTCTTCACTTCCGATGCTATTACCTTTTCTAAAGTTATTGAGACTTCACAAAATATATACATTAAAAAATAAAGGGGACACCGATGATTTTTAAAATTTTAGAATTGTTATTACTATTGTTCCATCCTGACCTAAACACAGATAAATGATCCTTAACTTTTGAGGGCTAAGGACACAGTGGAGAGAATATATGCACCTATCTTATTTTCAGGCAGTCCTATGCCTGAAATCATGCCAAAAGTAGTGACAGTACTTTCTCTATTCCTCTTAAAGAGATGCAAAAAAAAAACCCCTCAAATCTTTCAGAAGGTAAGATAGGAATTGCGATCTCAATGAATTTTTTTTATTTTTGATGTTGAAACAGTTAATATTTGCATTTTCACTTTAAAAATTTAAATGTGCTGAATCTTCACCGTCACCAAACGGGCCAGAAGACTGAAAATGCTTTAATTCATACCCATAGCAAAAACTTTCAATTTTTTTTTAAGTAAAGATGGACCAGTTTCTGGGCAAGGCTGAGCCCACGAGCAACAGTGGTAGCACCTCTGGGATAATGGATTTAAGAAGGGCAAGAAAGTACTGCACAAGGGCAATTGCAGCTGTGAGAGAGGAGTGAGAGTGTGAGAGAGGAGAAGCTCTGCAGACACCAGGTCGGTGAAGGAGGAGAGAGAGGGTGAACAGTGAGGAGCTGTGCCCCCACAGCCCAGGGAGGTCTGGGGGGAGCAGAGATCCACCTGCAGCCCTGGAGGAGCCCACACCAGAGCAGGTGGGTGCCTGAAGGAGGCTGTGAGCCCATGGGAAACCCTCCTGGCAGGAGCTGTGGCCCGTGTAGAGCAGCCCATGCTGGAGCAGGTTTGCTGGCAGCACTTGTGACCCCATGGGCACCCACAGTGGATGAATAATGGAGAACAACAGCTCGTGGAAGGGACTCAAGTTGTAGAAGTTCATGGATGACTCCATTCTCCTGTGGGAATGACTCTGTGGTGGAGCAGGGGAAGAGTGTGAGGAATCGTTCCCATGAGGAGGAAGGAGTGGCAGAGACAAGGTGTGGTGGAACTGAGGACAATCCCCATTTCCCATTCCCCATGGCCCTGCTCTGCTCAATGAGAGGAGGCAGAGAAAGAAGGGAGTGGAGTTAAGGCTGTAAAGAGGGTTTTTTAAAAACTGGGTTTAGTTCTCTCTACCATACTCTAATCCTAATTTGGCTGGTATTAAACTGAATTGATTTCCCCAAGTCAAGTCTCTTTTGCCAGTGATGGTAATTGCTGAATGTTCTCTCCCTGTCCTTATCTCAACCCACGAGCCTTCCATAATTGTCCCTCCCCAGTCCAGCTGAGGAGGGAAGAGAAAGAATGGTTTTGGTAGGCACCCAGCATGCAGCCAGGGTCAACATACCACAACATTAAATAAATAAAAGAAACAAAAAAAAGAAAAAAAGATGGCATAAACCAAAACCAAACAGAAACCCCCTTCTTAATCAGGAAAAAAAAAATCTCAGATAGAATATGATACTTTAAAACTTACAAAACCTTTAACTGCATCCAACTTTCCTTTACAACATCCTAGTAAACACTGCACAACACATAAGGACTACATGAAAATTTATAAAAAGTTTTTAATTTTATCCTGTCAAATGATAGGGCTAGGACATTGAATTATCAAGTTCTGTGCTCTGATACACTATAGAATACTTTGGAAGCTTTGCACGTTATAGCTATAATTTGCAAAAACAGAAGCAGAGACACTGCTATATTTTGATGTTACAGCTTAGATTGCTGGTTCCCACAGAACTCTAACTAAACGAAGTTAACAATAATAAATTCTTGCACCTAAGACTCACATTTTTATTGTTTCACATTTAAATTAACTCAATGAGGACATGTAACTTGGGAAGATGTTGAGAAGAAAAGTAGATTTAATGTCACTTCGGTTGCTACATCCCCAGAAGTAGTTTTATATCACTAAAATAGTAAGAAAAAGAAAAACACACAGAAAAACTTTGACTCTGTCAATAATGAACATGTGCCATGTACAGCTATTACTTGAAAAAACACTAAGACCAAGTTTTATGGCAATACACATGAAGGAAAAGAAAGCAACAATGAACTGGCATTTAAGTGGGAAACATGGATCGAGAAATTCACATTGATAAATAAAATTAATAAAAGAAATTAATAAAAGAAATTATTTTCAGTATGCTAGATGATGATCTGTACATTAGTGACTGCAACATATTTTGCTCTCTAAGCTTGGGCTCATGTCTAAGTATTGTTTCTGACTTTTGATAAAAAGACATCTGTCACTATTTCCAGTGATGGACCATTTTCATCTAAAATGAGGTGGAAAATAACAAAAAAACTTCTGGCTTCTGTCAAGAAGAAATCAAGAACAGGATTTGCCAAACCTGCAATAGAACCACACTTTCTGGTTTAAAAATACTCATGGAAGTTTGCAACATAAAATAGAGTCAGTTCACAGCCAAGAGAAGAAAGTGCCACAATGCTGCCAGTGAACATCTTGGGTCCCTCGGTGGCCTCACTACATGAGCCAGGCTTTCCTCTGCCAAAACTTAAATACAGCAGATGGCATGAGGCAAAATGGGGGTGCCCTAGAACAGTACTTCATGCAAACAACTTAATGAAATGGATCAACTTAAAAGTATAAGAAAGAGTTTATGAAATTTCCCAGACTAGGAAAGGGTTTATGACATTTCCTACTGCTGACCCTGAGCAACAGGTGTATTCCCAGAAGTGCTGGGCAGCTGAGTGTTCTGATGGAATTCACACACAAAGCTGCTCAGCACAAAATAAAATAAGGTCGTAAATTCAAAAGAAGTTCTAACCTGGTAAAATCTCCAATGATAATCAGAAGAGTTTTCCATACAGAAAGGTATCAGAGATGCATGTTACTATACAGCAACAGGCAGGTTCAGTATCGTAATCATAGCTCCAGATCTGTATACCAATGGAGTTTTTCTTTTATAATACTCTTCTGAATATCAGTGAAGCAATAAATTTGCAACAGTTCCTCATGAATCCTGATTTTCCAAATATGTTCAATAGAAATCGTTATAAGTAGCTGGTCCAAAACCAGGCTAAAGTGTTTCACGTGAAAAAATATTTTAAGAATTATTAGAATAAAGTCCTTCGAACCTACTGAGATTAAATCTTTTACAAAGTTTTTTATTATTTGAAAAAAAGGGACCACCCACCGCTGTGAATTTTATTTCTAGAGACCTTAAATATATATCACTGATATTTGGCCACTGGCTGCACTTGCTGCAGAAGCAACTGTAATTCACTGGCCCATGAAGAGACTGCTGGACACAGCACTGTGCTCTGTTTAAACACCCTGTACTAAATATGAAGTGCACACTGCTTATCTTCAGACAGCATCCTGTAAATACAGTTTGGGGAACCGATAAATAGCTTCACACCTCCCTGTCTGGATCAGGAGAGAGTAGATCATCAAAGAAGGAAGTTTCTGTTTCATTGCACTCAGGAAGAAAAAAGTTCATCTAATTGACAATTGTGAAATAAAACTTCTGAAGGAATTTTTCCTAGGACATTTCCTTTACATTCCTTTACTAGATTGCTGGGACTCCAATATTGCACACTCTTTGTTATACAAATAATTCATAACACACATAAATAATTTCCCTGTCATCAGTGACATCAGTTATGAGAGCAAGGGCACAGTCCTGCATAATCAGACTCTTAACATTTGAAGACATGTTCATCCTCTCCTCAGTCACTCTTCTCAATGCTACAGATTCTAAACAGAGATAGGGATTAGGGTGGAAAGGGTTCTTCTATCCAAAAAATTCCATCTAATACTCCCACTGTGGTTTATAGCATGCCATTTGAGAGATGAGATTTAAAATTTAAAATACTTCTCTTCAGTCATGGAAACTCAGCTGACAGCCTGTGGAAGTGTTTATAAATACAGAACATGTCACACCTAGTCACCTCTGTAGAGCACAGTTCTCATGTTTATATGGGTATCACATAAATGGGCATTAAAGTAGCAATAAAAATTACCCTATCTCAGAAATATTGTAACATAATTTCTGAGAGAAATGTAGCCCAGTTGGCTTTATTTCAAACATTAGAGAGAAGAAAATATTTCTGAGAGTCACATCACTGGAGTGTAATTCTAACAGTGAGACAAGACCAGAAGTAACTGTCTCACATGACTAGCAGGACTGTGCCAAAAAGCATAACCAAAAAAGTTACTTTAGAAACACTGAAACATCCCCCTGCTCAGAATTTTTAATCTATTCCAAAAGCCAGTAAAATACCCAATGCAAGGGCAATAAAATTCATAGGCATAAAATGTGTTACCCCTCTCATGGCACTGTACCAAATTTAAATTTCATAAATCCCTATGAGGTAGTGGAGAAGTAACTCTCAGGGGCTTTGTGCAGAAACTGAACTATACAGGTACTAATGTCATGATCCAACAACATTGACATGTCCTTAAATTTGAGTGAGCAAACTGTATGAGATATTAGGCACAAACTGAAAGGCTGGTCAACTGATACATCAGCCCAACCTCTCTAAAATGTATCAGTCATAACATCAGGCTTAGCCCTTGAAAGTCCTCTTGGGAATTTAGGTTCATTCATCAACCCCGGGGCTAAAAATGATTGGTGGCATCATCTGCAAAAAGTCCTTAATATTAGCAGTTGTTTTCGTTATGCATCCCCAACAGTTTTTAATGATACTGATAAATCTCTCGTAATTCATGGCTCTCCTCACTACCTAGGAAAGGGATTTTGCTGTCCACCTCTGTAGTCAGGCATCAATCTGAGGAGCTAGAGCAGGACAGTTTTGCTCTCAAGGTGAAGGGCACGTCAGGGCATGAACGTCCAGGAAAATGAGTTCTGCTTCCAGGTACGGCCAAGAATGCAATTGCTATTCTCACCCATTGTCAGGCCATTGTCAGCATTTAGGAAAGCTGCAGAAAGCTCAAAAGGCAGGGGAGTTAACACTGTCAGAAACATAGAGAGGCCACATACACACATCTGGTAGTGTCTTTTCGTCAAGTAAAATACGAATTAGAGATTTCCGACAGATTACCAGCAAAAACAATGCAATAAAAAAGCACAGGCAGCCAAGCTCTTGTTTTGCATTACACACAGCACTGTTACCAACCAGGCACATTCTTTGTGTTTATCCCATTCTCCCAGAAAAACCCGGGGAAACATAAGAGACGTGGAAAGGATAATAGCTAACAAATCCTACCTGTGAAGCATTCCTCCTTGGGATCCACCACGCTGCCACGGGAGCCTCGGCAGGGCCTGGGCATGGTCTGTTCTCGCAGGTGAGCAGCTTGGTCCAGAGCCCAGGGACCACCGGGCCAGTCTCTTCTTTTGGGGAGGTCGGGCACCTTCGCTCCCCGCCGGGGTCTGTCACAGCCAGCACAGGAGCATCGCGTGCCTGCACAGGAAATATTCCCTCTGCAAACAGGAATCGGCTCGTTTCTCATTATGAGCTCAGCCTAAGTACCCTTTCTTAGACATCTCTCTCTGTCTATGTACTGATAAATGTTATATTGGCCGCAGCTGGGTCTGGTAACCTGCCCCGCCTTGGAGCCAGCCAGCGAGCGCCCGGGACGCGCTTCCCGGAGCCAGGCAAGGATGGAGCGGCCGGCGGGGATGGGGCCAGCCCGGGGATGCGGCCCGGGGCGGCTCCTCGCCCGCGGGGCGGGCCATGGGAGGGGACATGGAAAGCCGGGCTGGGGAATGAACCCGAGGGAGGGGAGGGATGGAGGCATGGAGGGAGAGAGGGCGGGCTGGGAGCGGCGGCGGCCGCGGGCGCTCGGGCACGGGCGCGCTCCCGTCAGCGCCGTGCCTGCCGGCCGCGGCGGCTCTTGGCCCTTTTGTTTTTTCCGAAAGAGGATGAAATTCCAAGCGAGGTGGCCGGGCCCCGCGGTTGTTGCAGGCTGAGGTGAGCCAAGCGCGGCGTCAGCGCAAGGAGGTGTCGCGGTGCCTCCTGCCAGACTGGGCTGCGGGCTCTGAAGCCTCGCCCCAGCCTCCTGCTGCTCTCTTCAATGGCAGCAGACCCAAATTCTTCAAGTGGGAGCGATTTAGGCCATTATATATTGCGGGTCTGGTGTCAAGCTGCCTGTAATCATAACAGTTCAAGACAAAAAGGCAGGAATTCACTATAAGTTCTCCAGAACCGTATGTCTAGTCTAATCTAGTGTCTTCACACAGACAATATCAGATGTTTTACAGAAAAAAAGATGCCAGAAGTCCAAGAGCACACAGATGCTCAGTGATTTTCCTTCATTAGAGACTCAGTGTGCGTTGGCATAACTTCTAAAATGTACAATTTAACCCTTCTGCAATAGAAGCAGGGGCACTTATAGACTGGAGAAGTCCTCTAAAATCGAATTCCAACCCTTAGCCCAGCACTGCCAAGTTCCCCACTAAACCATGTCCCCCAGTACCACATCTACACATCTTTTAAATACCTTCAGGGATGGTGACTCCACCATTTCCTTTGGCAGCCTGTTCCAGTGCCTGACAACCCTTTTTGGTGAAGGAAATTTTCCTACTATACAATCTAAATCTCTCCTGGAGCGACTTGAGGCCATTTCTTCTTGTCCTGTTGCTTGTTGTTTGGAAGAGGCTGAGCTCCACCTGGCTATAACCTCCTTCTCTGGACATGCTCCAGCACCTCATTGTCTTGTAGTGAGAGTCCCAAAACTGAACATGGTACTTGAGGTGCAGAAACCTGAGCCTTAACTGTTAGAACTTGGTATTTTTGTGACCTCTGATTATATATGCCACCTCTGTATAAACCTTAATAAGTCCTTGACTTCTGGTGTGCACTTTGTCATCATACTCCAGTCACAGAATTGCATGATGCTTGTAATTTTTGTTTTGCAAGTTTTGTTTAAGTTGAATACTACCTTGTTACTGTTATGTGCAACAGTTCCCATTCTAGCTTCTGAACAACATTTCATTGTTTTATGCTTTTGTGATATATTCTAGTTATTTTCTTAGATACACTGTTTTAATTTTTTCCATCATTATTTCTTTTGAATTCACAAACACCCTGCTCCAGAGAGACATGGCCCATAGGCAATTGCAGAAAAGGTAATGATGCAGAGCTATGTCTAATTTTTCAGTGAAACCAGCTGTACCGTCTGACAACAGATACAGATATTTGAAATTAACACCTTTAACTCCTTATGATAGTCCTTATAGAGTTATGTGAGATCAATAGATAAAGACAACTGCTGGAGAAGGAGGAAGTATTCTGTGGAAACATCACATTATACTGTCCTGTTCTCAGATTCAGCATCCATCCATTGCTAGCCACTGCTCAGGAAAGGATTCTTTGGTGCCACTCATCATCACCATTCTTATATCCTTTCTTAATACTATATTCATTTTCCCTGTCAAACTCCTTTAAATAATAAAATCTTTAATACACTGTGATAGCCAAGTGAGTTCACAACATCATCTGAAATGGGCAACTAAAAGTAAAAAGAAAGGCAAAATAATTTGGAAATCATGAAGTCTTTGGAAATAATTTTTGACATTTCAACTATGAATATAGAAATTAAGCAAGGAAGTTAGCTTCTCCATAAGTAGTTTTTCATCACATTGTGATGAAATTAGTTTTGTATTAAGAGAGAGAGCAAAGTAAAAAGCAGAGTAGTTATCTGGGTCTACTCTTGGCTTGGTCACAAGATAAATTCCTTATTAGTTCAAGCTCCAAGTGGTGCAAGGTTCTTTGATAAGCAAAGTGACTATGAATCCTAGATCAAAGTCATTATAATTTAATCATGAGTCTAACACTTTTGTGAACACAAAGTTATAATAAACAAAACCAAGGGTTTGCAACTAGTGTTCAGACAAAATCCTGAAAATGCCTGCATATGCCCTGTTGTCACTGACATCTCTGGCACTCTTGTCTGCAGACCAGTTTCTATCAACAGAACCTCCAAGGACTGCACAGATTTTGGGAATGGCAGCATGATGCACTCACATTCCTCCTACTCATCCAAAGATAACATTTAAAAATTCCTTATTTAACATGAATAAAGTAAGCACAATACATTCATTTAAATTTACAGATACATTAATCGCTCAACCAAACCATTGATCTGAGCATTCTCCACTTATTAAAATTTTAGGAGGGAATATAATTAATATCGAATTTGGTAAAAGTGCTGTTGAGGTTTCACCCCAGCCAGCAGCCAAGCCCCAAGCAGCCACTTGCTCTGTCCCCCATTCCCCAGGATCAGGGAGAGAATGGGAAGGGTAAAAGCTGGAAAACTTATTTTATTTTGAGATAGAGTATAATAGGAAAAGCAAAAGCAAAGGAAAACAAGGAGTTAAGTCATCTCTTCCCATGGGCAGGCAGGTGTTCAGCCATCTTCAGAAGAGCAAGGTTCCATCAAATGTGAAATTACTTGGGAAGACAAACACCGTCACTCCAAATGTTCCCCTTTCTTCCCTCTAATCTAGATGCTGAGCTTGATGTCACATGGTTTGGAATATCCCTTTGGTCAGTTTCAGTCACCTGTCCTGACTGTGTCTCCTCCCAGGCACTCCCAGCTTCCCTGCCAGCATCGCAGTTCAAAAGCAGAAAAGGCTTTGGGTCTCTGTAAGCTCTGCTCAGCAATAACAAAGACATCTCTGTAGTATCAACCCTGTGTTCAGCACAAACCCAAAACACAGCCACTTTGAAGAAAATTAGCTGTATCCCAGGTGAAACCAGTGCATTCACCTCCTGCATCCAGAACATTGTTAATACATCGAGCAGGGCTGACCCAGACTTGAGCTCCGAGGAACACCAGTGCTAAATGGTCACCAGTCAGCCTAGTCCCATTTGAGCCCTGCCATCCAACCCCTTCTTCACCCAGCACACTGTGAGCCTGCTCATCCCACTGCTGGACAACGTGCCCAGGAGGATGCTATGAAGGACAGAAGTATCAAAAGTACTCACTAAAACCCAGGAAAACCACATCCACTGCCTTCCCTTCACCCACTTCACAGGTGAGCTTCTTGTAGAAAGATACCCGATTAGATGAACATAAATTTCCCTCTGTGAACTCATGTTTCCTGTGCCTGATGGTTATATTGTTCTTTAAACGCCTTTCTTCACCCCTTGTAGGTTCTTTTTTCCTGGCACAAACATCTAAGTAGACACAAGCTGTATTTCTCCCCAGCATATCCTCTGAATGTGCAGGGCAGGGGAGCAGGGCTGCTGTAACACTGCACACAAGTGCACACTTGTGCAGTCCTCCCAGGGCCAGGGCTGTTCCCAATGCATTTCTCCACTCTCAGCAGAAGCACACACTCCCACTGCTAGATTTTTAATGTTGAATTTTTCCTTATTAAAGCGTTTATTCTTTAAATAAAGTCACAAAAATATGAAGTCACCAATCCAGCTAGACAACCCACTCCAAAATCGTTGTGCCATCCATACACTGTTGATGTAAACGTAGAACAGCTGCAGGCTTCCAATGTCTAGAAAACCCACACATATTCACGGGTGATTTCCCCAAAGACAGCTACTTTTTTAGTGACACCAGCCAATTTTTGAGTCATTCTATATGAGCTCCATATTGTAGAGTATATGAATTTTTCATCAGGACATGATGCAGTACTAAATCAAAAGACTTGCAAAACTTTATCTGAAAATAATCCAAACACACATGTACAAAATAACTTTTACTCCAGAGCCTAATTTTATGATTAAATTTGAAATATTTGGACCATTCTTTTAAATCACTCATGGTATTTATTTTGCAAGACAATTATATTTAATTTGATCCAACACTTTGGAGTACATAATGAGTGAGTATTAAGCAAGTCATTCAACACAGTAAAAATCTAGTAAAATACTTCTGACATTTCTGGATTTCAGAGGGAAATCAAGGAAGGAATTGTCAACAAGTACTGTAAGATATGTTAAGGTGCCCAGGAAAACACATTCCTGTTTTCTGTAATCAAATTCCTGTTTTCTTCAATTGCACCTGTCTAATTTTAGGCACTCAAGTAAGGCATCTAAATTAAGAGCCCATTGCTCTTCTTCTACTCTGTACCTCAGAGAGGGCGGTTGCTGAGATCTGCCTCGGAGGCAGGACAACCAGGTTCCTTGTTAACACATCCTTTGGGGTGGATTAAAGCAAAATGGTGCTTTATGAACAAATGAACAACTGCATTGAAAAAAAAATGTAAAGGAGTATACAACTGGTCTGGAGGATGTGATTACCCTAAGAGAGGAAAATTGGAAAGATAAAAATGGGGAAAGAGAGAGAAGATAAGAGATAGAAAGGTATCACCACCCATGGCTCCAGCCACATGTGGGTGATTGTGGTCTGTGGTTGTGATATGGAGCCCTGGTCTACTGTGGGTGAGGACCCGAATTGGAGTTTTATAATCCTGGTTTTCCCCATAAATGCCCCAGAACCTTCACCAGGAGTTCTGTCCATGGACAGTCTGATTTCTGGAAGATTCTGGAAGTGTGGTGGCATCGAGAGGAGAGGGTGACAGTGTGACTGTCTGTGTATCTGTTGAGTAATCTTCCAGAGTTGTGCTTTGTCAAAGTGATGGATTGTGGTGTGGGAAAGAGACCAGCAGAGAAAAAACCTCTACCCTGCCTCTGCAGAACCTATTGCTTAACAGCAGCTTGTCTTTTAGTTCAAAACCAGCTTATTTAAGGTAAAACTCACCTGGAAGGTGCAACTGTTTTGCTATAGTGATTTATTCCACTGATCTGAGCTGCCTCTGGACAGACACTGTCCCTTTACTGACTGTGGAAGGAGCATGGACTCACAAGGATTCCCTTCAGACAACTGCCAGGTGAGAGAGATGAATAATTTCCTGTATAGTCCACACTGAGGCAACTGAACTCTGAACCCTGTGGAATAATTTATGATAGCTTGTGCATAAAAATAAATACTTTAAAAGCCAAAAGCTTGAAGTATTTTTAGAATCATATCTACTTTTTGTATGCATTAGAATGCTTACTGCCACTTACTATAAAACACAATAGACAGGCCTTCTTCTTAGGCTTTTTTTTTTTTTTAAATGATAGTTATTTGGAATATCTTTGTGTTCAAATATAAGGGTATAAAGAATATTTCGTTGTTATTCTTTGTCTATCTTTATCATCCATCAGATGTATTTCACAGGGTGTTATTAGCAGCATGGCATTGCAAAATGCAAAGTCTGATTCTGTGCTGCATTGTTGCTATGACAATACTGCATGTTCTGCTGTAAGTGACACATTAAATTAGCTACGTTCAACATCCTGGCAACTTTCCAGTGATTCTGTAATAGATATGCCAGGACAACATTGGCATTACTTAATACAATGTACAAAAGGCTTGGTTTTAATTAACCTACCTCCAGTAATTATTGAAAGACAACTGAAGGAGAACTAGGGCATGAAACTCCTGCTGTGCTCAGCAGGACAGGATCAGAGCATGAACTGTCTTGTTTGCTCTTCTCGAGGAGAGGACTGGAAAAGGTTCTCTGTCTGCTCTACCAGCTGACCTCAAGTCATGTTAACAGACACCTCAAAGATTTCTCTAGGAGCTGGTCCAGAGATGGAACTGAAATGATGAAAACGAATGAAGAAGAGACATCTAGGAAAGCAAGGTAACACTGATTAAAACAACAGCTAAATGAGTATGCCACTAGGTCTAGTGGTGCACACATGCCTTGAAAGTTATAATGAAAACCTGCTTTTACTCAGGAATAATTGGGGGTTTTGCCTTGCTGTTGACAAGTACAGTATTCTCTTTTGGTGTCTGAGTTTTAGTACACCCCTTTTTCACTGAGTTTCCATTCTCTTCTCTGTTGACATTGAACTGGGATTCCTCCTGGGATAGGAAATGGACTCATTACCATCAAATACAGAAGCACAATGAGCTACAAGCTTTACCTATAAATCTCTTTTGTATGCTGTGATTTATATATGTATAATATTTCAAATATCTGTAAAGCTTTGATTGTAGTGCAAAGCTGCATTCGAGTAGCAGAAAATTCACTGATTAACAGGCCACTTATGTTTAATGATGCATATGGTGAAGAATGTGTCTTAAATTGAAACCACTACACTCTTTGCAGTAGGTTTGCATCTTCTTTAGCAGTGTTTTGTGTTTTGCCTTCATCTACCAGCACTGTTTAATATCTTTGTTAGCAGCATGAACAGTGGTGTTGAGGGCACCCTCTGCAAGTTTTCTGAAGACATCAAGCTGTGTGTAGCTGTCCTAGGGTACAGTAGCTTTTGAGTAAATGCTAAATGGCAAGAAGAGTTGTTTAGCATCACAAAAAATGATGCCGCTAAATAATGGATAAAGTTATGCTATTAATACAATTATACCTTGAAAGTGCATACATTTTAAGGACAAGAATGTACAGAAAAGGATCACTTCTGTTATCTGTCAGGACAAGAGCAAATGGATGAAGGCGATAGAAAAATTGTTTTCTATTTCACTATTTCATTATGTCAGAGGAGCAATTTCCCAAAGGATTCCCACCCATCAGATGGAAGACAATTACACTGTTCATATTTGTTGAAAATAAAAAAGGCTGGAGTCCTTTGTGCTCCTGGAAGGGTTTCCATTTGGCAGCTCAGTTACCAAAAACCTTCAGCAGATTATTGTGCAGTAGAACAGACACTTTTGATGACTACTTCAGACTTCAGGCAAAATTAGGTTTTATTATCCATTGGGTTATCTTTCAAACATTTACAAATTAGATGACTGAATTGTAAGAATCAATTCAGTTCCTTGTGGTCCCATAGTACTACATTTTTATGTATTTTCCTTTGGTTCTTTGCAAGTACAAAGTGGAACACAGGGCAAGAATAACTGAAATTCTTTGCTGCACTATGCAGGAGGTCATGAAATGTTCAGAATTACTCCTTTTAACAATAATCTCTATTAATCTGTAAATCAATGAATAGCAAAAGCTGCTTCAGCTGTTAGGACTCATTAGTGTTTTAGCACATGCAGAACAATCCTTTCTCACTTCTTTTGCTTCTAGAGACATGCAGAGGAAATTCCTTAATCATTTTTTGAGTGCAAAAGTTGTATCACTATAACTATTCAAATTGCTAAAAGTAGTGGTTTTTTTCCCCTGGTGGGGAAGGAAGTCACATTCTTCAACTCAATTCTCATTTGGGAGAGGAATAAAACCATACAGTCCCTTTCTACTGCTGTGATTAAGTCAAACTAGGATATGATCAAACCAAAAAACAGATAGTGCCCTTTGCCAAATCTGATGTTATGTTACAAAGCCTGGGTAAAAAGCAAAGCCTTCATTCTACAATGCAACAAAATGGCCAACTAAATGAAACAGTATTTCTCTAAGAGTGTTGGCAAAACATCTCCCTGCTTCAAAGGTGATTAATTTGTAATTTTTTAAAGCACAAGAATTGTCTGTCAGTAGCACAGCACATGAAATCAGTTAGCTAGCTGCGGTCAACATGTTTCATGATATTTTTTACTAGAACCTGAGGCATCTAAAGGCTAGAATCATATAAACTTTATTAAAGTCTGGAAAATACTTTTGATTTCAACAAGAGACTGTTCAAACCCTTAATAAATCCTATTAAACTTACTAAGCTCTAATTCCTTGAAGCAGGCAACCAGACAGATTTGTGATATGAAACATGAAGTATTATTTGTGTCACTCTTTCACCTTGCTTAAATAGAGACTGGCTAGTCCTTTTTGTATAAAACACACATACACAATTCAGTCATTGTTTTTTTGTATTACT
Organism: Sturnus vulgaris; assembly: GCF_052056855.1. Lineage (NCBI taxonomy): Eukaryota > Metazoa > Chordata > Aves > Passeriformes > Sturnidae > Sturnus > Sturnus vulgaris. The sequence goes on along the minus strand of NC_142283.1, from coordinate 70,536,127 downwards.
TCCTGTGTCATTAAATTACCTCGGCTTATCCTGTGGACTAGATTTTCTCATCTATAATTCATATTTTATTTTTTTTGGATTCCAAACCCTTTCGAGTTCACTTGGAGCTGACACTCAAAGCAAACCTTGGGTTGTTTAAGCCTACACTAAGTGAAATTATAAAAAATATGAAAAAAGAATGCAAGCATCATATTTTGCACATCTCTGATAAACGGTGAAATCTCCCTGGTTTGCCTCATGTTTGGGCTCAGTTTTGACAGTTTGGTAGTGTAGTTTGTGCCGTGACCAAATGGGCAGGTCCCAATGGAAGGAAAGGGAATTTCAGGCACTGCCATACCACACTGTGGTGCCCGAAGCTTCTTCCCTTGGCAGACCCTGCCGTGCAGCTGCCAGGGCACTGCAGGACTGCCACTCTTTAGGTGCAGCTCCTCTGCCTGTTTGTGAATGATTTTCTCGTGTTTGGCACAAAACATAGAAAGAAGGTCACTCCAACATCCTAAAGTGGCTGTTGGGCATTGCTGATACAGACATGGCATTTGGCTGCCCTGAATTTCCTCTTAGTAAACCAACTTACTGGGCAGAGAAACTTCTTCAAGCCTCATGAAAGCCACTGTGCTTATATAATCTCTCTATAAGTGAATGATTTGCTTTGGTTTTGCTTTCAGTGTCAATATCTTTATATTACTTTACCTTTTTTTGTGCATGTACATTATGGATCAAGTAACTAACTACTCACAGCTGCCAGCTCATGGTATTTTACAGTAAACAAGAACTGAAGGAAGCATTTCCGAAAGAATAGGTTTTTATGTGATAGCTGTGATACAGTACACTAAAATTACTGTAATTAATGTTACTACTGTGGAAACTATTACCTTACTATCAAATGAATTTTTCGTCATTAGACAAACACAAACAGGAACAAAGCTACTCAAGCTGTATTTTTATTATCGTTTATTCCAATAAAAACAGAGCACCAAGCAGGCTAATACACAAAGCTAGGGCTGCAATCAAAAGCTGCTGCTCAATGTTAGAGTCAAAAGCCTGATTTGAGTGACTGAGACTATAGCAAATGTTGGGATTGAGAGACTTGGCTTTTGTGTAAGAGATCAGGAAGTGAAAAGAAAATCAAGGAGAAAGAGAAGTACTTACATTCTTTTAAGAGAAAACTGGAGCAAATCAGGAGGTAAACTCAAGTAGTTTTGTCTCTCCTAATCACAGATGCTTTGTCAGTTTCCTCTTTAATTACATGGAGATTATCATAACAAGAATAGTGGATAATGACAGATTTCACTATAATCCAGAAAGCTTTCATTCTTTAATAGTGTTCACAGACTTCCTCAGTATGAGTGGACATAAATTGCCAGGGAAAAGAAAATTATAAAACCCACAGCTACTGAGATTAAATAATAAAAGTTAAAAGGCAGTATTGTAAAATACATTATTGTGGGTTTTTCCCAAGAAAATATGATGACAGATATCTCTCTTTGTGTCATTCCTATAAAATAAAATGTTTCCATGGTCTTAAAATATAAAGAACTACTTATTTGTTTCTCCATAACTGTACTTAACTTCATTGAAAATGAAGTTTGAAATACTTTATGTGTGCAAAACTAGGAGAAATTAGAGCTAGATAGTGTTATATGTTATAGCACAACTCTGTTAAGCAATTCAACAGACCATTTTGCTGTTCAACGTATGTCCTGAGAATAACTACACCTGTCTATAATAGCTGAGTGCTTCTGCACCGAGTCCCAGCTCAGATAACAGCTGCTTATCCTGAAACTGCCCAATAAAACCCCTAAAACTGAGAAAAATATTATTAACACAATAGACAAAGAGAACTTGGAACACTGCCACCAGACAAAGTTTCAACAAGACAGCAGTAAATGTGTACAAATACTATACATAGGAATAGCAATTATATACAGTCATAAATGAGTAAGGAATGAATTCTTATGACCCAGTGCATAAACCACCAATATATTTGCAGGAGGTGGGAATTAAAAATACCCAACTGAGGTATGATGGAATTGCATTCCTGTGAAGTTCACTCAAGCTACTTTCATGGACAGAATAACAGACCATTTGTCTCATATGTGTCTAAAACTATCAGTCTTAATGCAGGATCTGACTTTTTTTAAGTCTTTCATTTAGATTTGTGTGAAATCTTTTGTGAATCATTGGACTTCTTTTGATTTGGAAAGCTGTGTCACTTCCCTACATGTTAAGAATTGTAATATATTAGTCACACAGTGTTATTCCTCAAAGAAACTGTTTCTGCTTCCTATCAAAACCCAAGTTTTCTGATTCTGTGATTTTGTTAATACATATTTTGTGACTTCATCTATCAGGTGACTTTTGCTAAAGACTGAACATACTCTGATTATAGGTAGGTAAAATAATAAATAACAAGGTAGGTTGGGAAGAGAAGGAGGAAGCCAAACAATTGAGGAAATTATCTGCACAAATATTCCCCTCAAATTGATTCACACATAAGAGTATGGGAAAAGAAGGTGCTGAAATAAATGAAGGATTTGGAGAAAGAAGAAAACCAACAATTTTAGACCTAACAAGTTAATGAAAATTAGAGGCTTACAAGGCAAAGTATCCAGGTCAAGGGCAGGGATAGAAATCCAGCTTCTAGGGACCACTTCCACTTTGCTACATTGTAGAACAGTGCTCCATGATGTAAAATCATGAATCAGTACTCTGTCAACTGGCAAGGCTTCCATAGAAATAAATGGAGCTTTATGATTTCCAAAAGTTTATCTGGTAATCTAGCCCTTTGAAAAACAGAAAATCCTAATAAGGACACAGGCAAGAGCTTTCTTCACCTCCCCAGTTCAAATATACCATACCCTTTTAATATTTCTCTTTAGATGTGCATCTTCTTCTTCTTTTGAGGCTGCAACTCTGGTTCCTCACTGGGGTTAGAATATGAACTTCTTCTTGCCTGTGTCCTCTGAATTTTTTACCTCTTCTCTGAGGCAGAAGTAGACCTGTACTCAGAACTCAAAAGCTTACTGCTTCAAAGAAAGTTATCTTGACTATCACTGTCACATCTGGACACTAGATTGTAAACTCAAGTTATGTAAAGAACTTGTTCTGTACTATTGCACCTGTTCTAAATATCTGTTCACAGATACACTATGGAAAAGCCACAGCTCTCAGTCTGGAAGACTGTTCAGATCCAATGCCACATACACTCTGCAGCAGTCAGGGGTGCAAGAGTGAGCTCATGAAAATATTCATCTGCAGCAGACTAAAGTCGTCAGTGTAATGAATTCTAAGAAAAACAGTGATTTGGTATCTTCCAGTCTGTCATAGTATTAGTCAAAAGCTGGCCAACCCCTGAAGGGAATGCTGACCAAAGACAACTTGTGCAAAGTCACAGGTATTGAAGCAGGGCCAGCTCTATGAGGGAAAGTACAATGGCTTATAGTACTTACAGGCATGGAATCCTTCCAGCCACCTTCTTTAGGGTATTAAAGACCCTAATTCTATTTACATTCCAGTTAACTGTATTCCAGAAGTATCTTTTTCACTGTTCTTTACGCACCATTATTGACTACATTTTTAACACCAGAATTTGTGTTTAGGATTTCTGGAATAGAGGAAAAAAAAAAAAGAAAAGGCAACTGCTGTTACTGTTTCAGGAATCTTCATTACCTTCTGACAGTCAGTGCAAAATTCAACGTCTTGGCTTTGTGAAGTTTCTGTGAGAGTGTCTACATGGAATGTTGGAGTACATTGCCAGCATATTTCAGGGAGATGGCAAAACCAGCAAAGATCTATGATATAGCTGAAGTGTTTTTACTACACAGATGTGCTCTCAGAATTTGTTGTGTATCTATACTGTCAGTTCATTCAGATGGAACCTATATCTCTAGCTATGTTTCTTTCTCACCACTGTTAATACTAAAAAACCTTTCCATAGCTAGAGAAGCATTTCATTTCAAATGCATTTTCATTCAAAATTGCCTCCTTTTGTGCTGTGATTTCATTAACCACTGTCTTCTTTCCATTGAAAATGAATTGCCTATAAATAGAAATTACACTGTTTTCATCCTGACACAAATAACTGAACAGTCAAGAACACAAGAAAATGTAAAAGGAAATGGCAACTTCACAGACAAACAGTAAAAGTAGGATAGCCTGTTTCTTTTTTCTGAGTCATGTGAGGCAGTGAATTCAAATTGTCAAATCTCACTGCCAAGAACAAAAGGGACTCTTCAATACTCAGGGTTTTAAAACTGTGTTCAGGATCCTTCCTCTCTCAGTTTTTTCTGGTTTCAGTTTTAAAGAAATTTGCAGACCTGTGTAGATCAAAACGGAAAGAGTGGAAAGGTCTTGATTGATGATGTGATGAGAGTGTATTGTAGCCTTCCAGCAGGCATCTGTCCTTGTCTCTGAAAGGTCAAGAAAGACCTATTTTCATTTTGTGTAGTATTGTGCATTTTGCTTTATTTGTTTATTGAATTAAAAATTTCAAACTTTATTCACATGGATGTTTTTAATGGTATCCAGGAGAGCTCCTTTTTGTCTACAAGGGACTTCTGAGTTCCTCAGAAAAACAGTAAAAGAATCAGAATTCAGTATTATTGCAGTTTCAGCTACAAAACTTAACACTGGTGACTAATAAATATTTTGCACTTGTAAATCTGCCTGGAATAAGACTTTTCTTATTTCTATTGTATCAAAAAGACCTACTGTTTGTCCTTTCCCTGTAGGAATCTTTAAGGGATTTAAACCCCTTTGACATCCATTAGGTGATGAGTACTTAACTTGGTTAGGCTCCTTTGAAATCCTAGCCTTACATTCTGAAAGGCTGACTGGAACTTCTCTTTGCAGAAATAATTAACCATCTAGTGCCCAGCCTTGGAATTTACGGTGAGCTGATACAAAAAGCTGAAGGAAACTCAAGATGAAAAGGTATTTATTGGTCATTAAACCCCTAAGCTTAATGAGTTTTATTCTTGTCAGGTATTCCCTAGTGTTAAATGCAAATACACTTACTTGATTCATAATAACTTGGCTTGTATTTCGCTTTTAGGATTTGGAAATGAGATTATGCTTGTGGCAGTGAAGGATATACAAGTACAAGACATCTTTCCTCTCAAGTCTTTTAAGCAATTCATAGTGTGTATTTCTTGTGTTCATTTAAATGTAAATAAAATCTCGTTAAATAAAATCTAGAAAATATATTTCCTGAAGCTTTAGTGTTAAATCAAAATTCATTATCTGATCAAAGCATATGATTTTCTGTGAAAGTCCAGCAGATTTGTTTTGTGAGTTTACCTCAGAGAAGAAAAAAGGTAAATTAAAACAGAAACTTCATCGATTTGCAAAGAATTTGTTTCCCTACACAACAGACTGTGGACACAGTTAAAAAACAGAACAAAACAAAACAGAACAAAACAAAAACCCAAGAAAACAAGTGTGAGGCTAACTATGTAGAAATACACTTTTAAAAAGTCTCAAAGATACTGAGCTGAATGTGTTTTATATCTCTACTGGATTTGTATTAGATCACTTCCAAGGATTGATCCAGATATTAGAATCTGTCCAGATGATTTTCTGATTATTTATATAAACATGAAATATTTATCTGTATCCATAAAGAAGCCTGAAATATGAAAAACTATACACATTCACAGTAAAGCAGGATCTCTATTAATGAAATGTATCAATTTGCATTATAATAAATGACAATTATTTGTATTTGATAGACCAAGCCTGTTTATACCTACATTAGATAGAATGAAGGAATATTATTAGGAAGAGCAGCTTAAACAAATAAAGAAGAAGTAAAAGAAGAAAACATAAAGGGAATAAAAGTAATAAAGGGATGAGTTAAGAAGCAGACTGTGAGCAGGAATGTTAAGTCTCTCCCATGTTTATTCAAACACCTTTAGGTGAAAGCATCCCTCAGGCTCCAGGCTGGCCTGGGAATAGCCATGTCCATTGTGACAGTGGAGCCAGAGGAAGGATAATAAATTGTGGCAGGAGATGCTCTGTGAGAGCCCTTTGATGGTCCTGTGAGTACTGCAGGCCAGGTCACTGCTCCTCTCTGGGGGCTTTCAGAGGTAACACTTCACCTTGCCATCCCTGGTTTCCCAGTCTGTGGACTCATGGCAGATGCCTCTCTCCACAGGTGGTTACAAGATGGAGCAAACCTCCATGGCGAGGCTTTCTTATCTCTTTTCTTCTGTTCCTAAACAGTGACTTCAGCCCACACATTCATGGACTCTGTTACTTACTCTGTCTTGGCTGAGACACTTGCCTGTGCCTTACTGTCCTGTATCTTCCCAAAGCACAACACAAAAGAATTCAGAATGATCTATGCTGGGAGATCGTGGTGTTCCCATGAGGAATTTAGGTGCTGTGTCTCTCCTAACCAAGTCAATTGAAATATGAAAACTTGGGAATGACTGAAATGAATGATTGAAAACTTCTCTGTAGACCCAGTTTGACAGTCTCATGGACCATGAGTTCTGGGTAAGGGAGAAAGCCTAGTGAAATCCCCCATCCAGTAGGATTTCGTTTTAACTTTGTAATTTTTCTCCTAGATACTGTTTACTGTTTTCCCCAAACTGGACTGCTTTCAGACAGCCTTTTATCTTCTCTGGAGCCCAGCTTCAAGCAAGAGCATTGGGAATGCTCGTCTTTGATCCCTGTTTTACATGTTTTGGGAGTCTGTTCTGCTCCCAGTTTAGGCACTGTTAGAAGGAAAGCAATGATCCTTTGTCCTTTGTAACGTTAAGCTCATCAATAAAGAGTATGGTCTTACACAATAGAGATTTTTTCTCATGAGGTTGTGCCCTACCTTACTGTCATGACAGACGGTATTGAGATGGGGCAGAATGTAGAAATCTGATTTCTCAGAGAAGCCAGTCATTCTGCTTCTTGCTGCAATCACTCTGGTAGATGAATGGAGCGAAACAGTATCCTTTATATATGATGAAATAGATCACCTTTCAAATGTACGTATGAAGTTGGATCAAGATGGTTATTTAAGGGCCTTGATGAGATAATGAAATTACTCTTGAATAAAATTTATCACCCAAGGGCATTCAAGGCCACTGTGTTGAGTGGATGAGACTTAAGTACTCGGCAGAGCCTTATGCCTCTGGGACAGTCCTTGGAAGTGATCTAATACATTAGTTTCAACATAGCCAAAGACACCCCAATCATTTTACAATACAGCAGAACAGCTTTAATGCTTGCTGGTTGATTTCTTGCCAGACAATAAAAAACTACAGAATCATACTTTGAGTCATTCATGCTGTTTTGCTTGCGTGAAGTTAACATCTTCTGCTCCTCAACCAAGTGCTACCTCAAACCTACTCTACCCAGAATAGTGCATTATTGCTGTAGAATCCCAGGATGGGATATTGTGTGTGTCTCAAACACCCACAGCCAGATGGCTGTGAGCCAAGCAGAGTTATGTGGTAACAGACAAGGACTGTTGGTAAAAACAAAGAATTGCGGGTAAGAAAGTGCTGTGAGAAAGAACAGGATGTGGCTGCAGAAGGGAACACACACAGCAAGAGCAGCACATTTAGGGATAAATGTGCTTGTCCTGGCTCCTGGGAATAAGCACAACACAACACAGCACAGCAGGGATGAGGCCAGAAGTGAGCATGGACTCTATGGGGGATCAAGACCACCCAAGACCCCCAGAGCCTCTGACCCATTTCCAGAAAGCTCTGAAAGAATAAACTGCACAGAGAATTGATTTGCATAGAAAGAGAGAAACTCATCTCCAGGGCAGGGAAACCTTTCTATACAAAGGTATCTCCATAAAGCCAGAGTGCATTCCCCAGGATCCTGGACATCCCAGTGGCTCACCTGATGCTGGAATCAGGAGTGGTGATGTCTCTTTCTCCCTCTTTCTTTCTTTCTCTCCTTCTATTCTGCTATGGGAAAGACCCAAGCAGAGTAGCAAACTACACCTGCATGAATCCCTGAAGTACAGGTGAAAATAGCAGTTTAGTTGAGCCTTTGCATGGATCAAGCCCTGTGGTTCCTCTGTCTCCTCTTGTGTGCCTCTGCCTGAAAGCTGCATCAGGGATACCCTGGCTGGTGAGGTAGCAAAATTAAATGTACTCTTTGCATTTCACCTGTGGTTTTGTGGTTGTTCTGAGTCCTGAGTGCCAGCTCACACACTCACGTTATAAATGTTACCTGTGCATTCAGGTTCTTCAGTATCACCTGTCACAGACATACCCAATCACCTTTGGAGACATTCTCATTCTCTCTCATGCTTCCTTTCTAAGGGGAGTCAAGGTTACCTGTCAGTATTGCTCAAGTTTAACTAAAAGGCTGAATATAAATTATCATTCTCAATCATAAATTTATCAAGAATATTGCATGTTTCTAATTAAACAGATTTCAGCTCTGGAGTGTTTAATAAATGTGAATATTAAATACATATATCTTAATCATATCAGTGGTTCCAATCTCTTTGTATCTCCAGCAAATGTCAGTCATAAAGAAGGCCAAGTTCTCCAATGTTTTCATGTTTTATTCTGGGGTCCTGCTCATTTTTAAAACATAAATGCTTGAGTGACAGAGAAACTGATGCCAGATTTGCTTTCTTCTTCTTCTTGCAAGTCTTGTTTGAATTCAGGATGATCCACTGTTTCACAATAATATTATTGCATAACTTTAGATACATGATCTCCCCATATTTTTAAGTCAAAAAACATCTATTTTGATAATGTTTTTTTACTACTGTTCTATTGCAAATAATTGGGGCTTGGGCGCCTAAGATCTCTTTTTAGCTTCTACTGGTTTAATGTATTGATTTGTGTCCTTGCAAATGTGTGCGTCCTGCCCAAAGTCCTGGGTATCTGTAACACCAGGTTTTCCTTTAATAAATCATGTTCTCAAAAAAGGAAAGAAACATGACAACTCTTGATACACCTATATTGTGACAGAATATACATTACTAGGAAAAATGGATACTTGTGCTGCCTCAGATACTGAAAAATACAGATTTTTGTGATTAAAAATAAGAAGGCATCACATAAATTACATTCAGTATCGACTCATTCAAAGTAAAAGTCCTTTGACAGCTGCCCTTGTTCAAAAACGTTCACAAATCTAATCTGTTAACAAAAAGCTCACAAATAAATATTGGTAATAGATCATGTGATTGTCTTACAGGCAGTCTCTACTCAGAAGTGTACAGGAATACCTGACTGAGAATTGCTAAGAAGATCAAAGAAGCAATAAGCAATTTACATATGTGAATGAGTGGATTGCCTGTTTTCCGGACTATGGAGACCAGAAAGATCCAAGTATTACCTTATTCAAGCTTGTTGGTGAAGTCAGCATATATACATATATATCCACATATATGTACCTAATAGCTGGCACATATTACTACAGCAACCTAATGAATTTGCAATTGCAAATCAGGAATTTGATCTAGGTAATATTACTCCTAAATCAATTATTAAAGTTTCACTAACTTCACCTATTTTATCTGACCTGACCTATTTCATGCCTTTGTTTTATAATTATGGTTGTGTCACCTGCATGCCATGCTGAACACATCATGGTAGATTGTGTAGGTTTGGCAGTCCCATGGGATATTGCTTTTTGTGGACTTCTTGTCATTTGGTTTCTTTAGAAAAATTAGATCTTCTCCAGCACTTCTTTCATTGAAGTCTTAATCTGTCTGCAGACTAAGAGACAGCACTAAGGGAAAATAGAGTTTTGTAATGCTATTTGCAGTTAGAAACAATGCTTCCATGGAATTTTCTGCAAAGGGGAAATTAACTGAGAGGGTATGTATGATGCAAACGCAGCATAAATCACAACATACGTTTGTGAAATAGCAGTATGTAGCTTAAAGTACCATCTTTGCTGATGTACCTCCTTTACATAATTTCATAGTCAAACTGCCATTTTAAGAAAGGGCAGAAAGTCTTTGTTAGCTTCCTGGAATCAAAATGCTTACAGTATGATTGTAATAATATAGCAGCCATGCTGTATAATGGCCATAAAAATTATTCTGGCACCTGCAAATTCTGAACCAAAATTTAAACATCTACTTAAACTACATAAGAGGCATAGAAATGTGCCCAGTTTGGACTAAAAGAAATTTTAAAAATCTATGATTAATTCCTTAACAATTTTATTATGTCTTCATGCTTCTTATGTGCAATGGTTCTTTTGTAGTTCAACCTGCCTTAGACATGCTTTCCATACCAACAGTCTTTATTAGTGAATAACCGAGCTTCCAGGGGACATGCATAGTTCAACTGCATGTCATTCTACTGTGTACTGCTGAACTGAGAAAACATTTCTAAAGCTTCTCTTTTTTCTATATGACTTCCATATGTTTTGGGGGTTTTTTTTCCCCTAGATAGGATCACTCTGTGGGTTGTGCCTGAGAAACTTGGGAAACTTTTGCTGGATAAAAAATGGCAGGCTTATCTGATAGATTATAGACCTACTGCATAATATGTAGCAGAAGAAAAGAGAACAAAAGGTGAGAAACTTCTCTTGTGGTCACCTGATTACACTATTTCATTAACTAATTAAATGATCCTAACCATCTATAAGCCTGTGTTGAATGAGATTCTGGGAAGCTGAGGAAATACTTACAAATGGTTTTTGTAAATCTTATCAGGAACAACTCAGGCTTACTGATGGTTCTCTTTTCTTACTTCTTTTTCTCCATAATGCACCTGTGTAACATGTAATAGGGATGGGTTCAGCTGGAAAGCTCAATACCAACTTAATGACTTTGATTTTCCAATGGCTTTATGCTAACTGTATTCATACGTATGCAAAAATTGAAATGCCACCAGGGGAAATCCAGCAGTTTTTTAGCTCTTGCATCATCTCCAGCATTGCAATCAGGTCCACAAATTTGTGCAGCTAAAAGGAAAAGTCAATCACAGACAAAATTACTATGTCTGTCTTATTGAAGGGGATTAAAAGAATGAGATAATCTTCTCATTTTAACTCATCTACCTTGGGTCCCAAATCAATGGAAAAAAGACAGCTGACAGTGTTTATCTCCATCTTCAGTTTGGCCCATTCCTCATACAGTGCTGGCTGAGCTGTTCACAGAACAGCTCTTTCAGGAGCAGCCTGACTTGATGTCAGTACAGTGCTCTACAACAAATTAAAATCAGTCATGGGTTTACTTCAGGTGTGCTGCAGACAGCTGCAGAGGGATTTTCCAGCTTAACATCCCCTTCTAGCAATCCAGTTCTTGTGCAGGAAGCCACCAACTGGTATTTGAATATGGCAACTACAGCCTAGAAATCTCATATTAATGTGGAGCTGAGTCAGTGATAGTTGGTTTTAATGCAGTGGCTCATGGACTGGCTCAGATAAGGAACAAATAAAACACTTTCATTCAGCAACAAATAAAATTCCTGCTACTGAAAAGGTGACTTCTGGTGGTCCAGCAGAGCAATAAAATTCCAATCACTTGAGTTGCCAGATTTGAGGTTTGGCTGTGACCGTTGTCAGAAAAACCTTGAGTTACTCTGTCTGTGCTGGTACTACCATGCTATAGGGGACTTATCCTCCTAGAAACTAACCCCCAAGTTGTTGTCAATTTTGTCAATAGTTAAAAAATCACCCACCACAATTCTGCCTAGAGAGCCATAGAAGATCTCTGGTGTCTTTACTGATGAAGGCCTAGCAGTGTTAAATTGAAGGAGTAGCTTTTTGTCACAAAAGCTGTGTTAGCTGCTGGTGGATTGTGCTGGTTTGAGCCATAGACGAGCTCTCTCCTGAGTAAACAGCCAGCCTGAGCTGAAAGAAGAGCTGGGGCTTCTAAGGGAATAGATTTAAAGCAGGAAAAACACTCACATTATGAGTCAAATGAACTCTGCTATAAAAATAAACTGAGTGAGGCAAAATGTCACTCAAGAGAAAACATACTGGGATTTATTTCTGGGAAGAATGGAGACCATGATATGAAAAGATTTCTCTCCAGGATCCCCTTTTGTTTGCTGTTATCATTATTTTAGTAGAACATAGAGACTAACAGACCATCAGCAAGTGGAAAGTTCATACTTGGGAACAGAGGACAGGTAGCTATATGACATACTGGTTTATTGGTTATTCAAGTATTTAGGCTACATTGTCACAGAGATCAGCCATGCCCTGACCTTACTCTGTGATGTTTGTCCAAAAGTCTTTCATTTCTGTCTCAGCTATTTCAGAGAGCCCAAATTCTCCATCAGAGAGGGGAATGAAAGGTGAACCTGCAATAACATCATCATTCCCCTGCTTGAACAAAACTTAAGAAACCTTGTTTGTTCTGGCTTACAGTGTAGATGTGCTGTGGCTCTGTGCTTTTATGAAAAACAGTCTCATTTCTAATCTATTTAATGTATTTCTGATCCTTCTCCACACTTGAGCCCTGTAATTGGGGGTTGGAATACCTGGAAAGCTGGTCTTGGTTACAGGCACACATAGTGACAAGTAAATGATTACATTTTCTCTATCCCCACCTCTGTGCTGGGGATTTTCCACTACAGTGTCTTTGCTAAGGGAAAGTTTTAAAATGGTAGCAGAGTCTCGAGCTGTCTGATTTTAGTGCTGATAGAATGGTACTTGATTTGCTTGACTAAGGAAGCTGCTAGCAAAAAAATGTTACAATTGGCAATTTACTTGTCTCCATGCATATTTTGGCTCCATATCAAGTTTCTAAGTGTTTTCCAGACAAGTGCAGAATAATCAGCACATCTGCCATGCAGGCAAATGTAAAGTTGATGAAAACGTTTTATTTATAGAAGCTAATGCAAAAATGTAATTTGATGTGTTACAAATGTCAATTCTAATACTACTAATTAGAGCTATAATCTCATTGGAGAATGAAAAGATTTTTCTCATTTATTGAGACTGTATTCTCTTTTCTAAAATCCAAGTTTAGAGCTTACAGCATTACAAACCTTTCTCACACAAATAATACTAAACACAGGACATCTTATAGGTGTAAATATTTGAGACTTGACCCCCTCTCACTGTCAAATATATAAATTAACATGAAATAGCTTCTGAATGCAGATCACAAAAATGAAAGGTGGAAACAGTCTGCATTACTAAATTACTGAAGATGACTTGCCATATATTTGCACTTTTACAAGCATTCTTATTTTTTTTTCTAATGGATAATATATATTCTTACTCTGCATGCAACAGGTTTATACTACATACCATTTTGCATGGGCCATACAGAGTCATACAATTAAAGTCATACAATTAAAGAGTCATACAATTAATTTGGATAAATATACAACAATCTTAAATCATACAAAAGAATTTCTAGTCTATCTTGACTTTTAATTTTTTATTTTAAATACATAAAAAAATAACACTGGTAAGATATTATTCAGTGCAAGTACAGGTATCAGATACTAACTCTTACTGCCAGCAGAGTGCCTATCCTAAAAATAATTTGTAAAATTCAAGTCAGAAAAAAGTGTAATTTAAATGAAGACTTGGAAAACATAAGAAAGCTGATTTAGTTCTAGTTTAACAAATCACCCCTATGTAACAAAGCTTTTAATGCATATATATCTATATACATTGCATAAGTTCAGGCCTAAATCCCATTTGTTTCAACAAGACCTAAGCATATGCTGAAATTCTGTGCTGAAATGCAGCTCCAGTATTGCTGATGTGTAAAGCCAAAATGTAGTATGATATAAAGTAATTGACATTATGATTTCAGCTTTCCTCACCAATTTTACTTCCAAAGTTCATCCTTAAAAGGGTTGAGGTTGAGAAGTCACTTAATTTTCTGCTGACACTTGTGACTAAGTTGTAACAGCAATTTAAAGGATAATGATGAGGAGGTTAAGAATTCTAGCTAATTAAGAAGCATAAAATGACAAACCATGAGATCCTCCTAAATGACTGGATAGAAATCTAATTTCTTGCTGTCAAATCCCCAATATCAGTTAAGAATTTTCAATCAAAGTTTCTTTGGAGTACTTCTTATATTCTCCTACAATGACCTAGAGAGACAGTAATACTTTGCAGGCTTTTTTGTGCCAACTTTATTTTTTTAATTTTCATATCTCATACATTCTGTATGTTGCTAGGAGAATTCTTCCACAAATTATTGAGGTAACATCCATTTAACCATCTAAAAAATGAGCTTCTCATGTATTATAATAGCCAGTGAAATTCACATATATAGAAAGTTCAAAAGTCATAATATATGTGCATACTTATTTTCTATATCTCCAAAATGTGTAAGTGCATTTTTTCCACTTTGATTCTTCAGAATTGTGATTTTACATCACAACTTTTTGAAAACTTTTTATTCCGTTGCTTCAATTCACCTAAGCTCTTTCCAGGGGGAAATGAAAGTAAGAGGTACAAAGAAGCAAGAACACAGTATTGCATACCCTAAAGCAGGGAAGAATTCAAAATCGAGGAAAATTTACATCATGTCATTAATATTGAAAATTTAATTAAAATTTTTAATTTTTTAAAAAAATTCAAATTGCTAAAAATCTAATGTTAAAATATGGTCAAGTTCATTATTTTGATCTTTTACAGTCTGCTGTATTTGACATTCAAAGTTCAAAAGCTTGGATATTTCCGGCCTGGTCTTTAATTTGATCCATTTTAAATGAAATTTTTAGAAACCTCACATGACTATTCTGTGCTGGCACTGTGAAGTGCTCACTCTGAAGTCAGGGCTTGCTGTGCAGGAGCTGCCTGTGGTTCAGCCCAGTTTGGCAGTATCCTTCCTTACTGCCACAATAATGGGTCAAAACCTGCCTGAGTCTCAGGCCCTGCTGGATTCCAGTCATGAGGGCTTTCTTCCAGGACAGATGACATTTCTGGGACAACATCACTCCTGGTTCCTGGCCCTCATATGCATAATGGAGCCAACTGCACACATGTAATGCTTCTGCAAGGCTTCAAATATATTAACTGCAGACTCTGCAGCAGTTTTGAAGGATTTATTTTAACTCTTGCTATGGTTCATGCACAATTTTGGCATCCTGGTTTAGTATGCTTGACTCTGGTTAAAGTAATATTATGTCTAATTTTTCAAAGCCAAAAAGCACAAGTTTTCCCACAAAGGAAAATCTCCTATCAAAAGAACTTCTGTAGTACTAAGTTTTAGCCCATATGATAAAACTTAACTTCCCAAACTTTGATTGTTAGTGAATTTTTTCCTTTTAAAATAATGATAAGCTTATTATCTTTAATGTTGCAATGCCTAAATAGGTTTGTCCACTTCCAGTACAGTCAGAACTTTCAACTAAAACTCTGCCTGCTGACAGAAACATGCACATTAGGTTTTCTTTTTGTACAGTTTGTTCTTTCCCCAAATTTCAAAATACCCTAATGGCTCCAGCGATATCTGTGAAGAAATTTTGTCTACACAATTTAAAACAACAGCTCTCTAGCCAGTTTTTGAAGTTTTGACTAAAGGTCCCACTGTGACCAAAAGAACATTTAATCAGTTTGTTCTCTGCTTAGAATAAAGTCAACTTCTTCTTTCCTAGACCTGTGTGAGGAATACACAACTTAGCTGCTTGGAGAGATAACAGCTGCACTTATCTACATACACAAATGAGCAGAAGGTCAGCTTTGAGTCTAAAACGCAGCTTATTTCAGCTGAAGTGGGATGGAAAACAATACAAAACCATACACTCACACCAGGAAAAGTGAAGAAGGACTGAATGCTCTAAATGGGTGGAAGAGTTGTTTCAGTAGACTACCAAAGTGTGTAAAGGAGAAAAAAAATGTTCAGAAATCCCTCAGTCACTAAGGAGCAGGGAAGAGAACTACAGTAGGGGCAACAAAATATTTCAGGACACAAATATGAGTCCTGTAACTCCTGAACCATGGGTGACTGGAGTGAGAATGTGCAACTGAGCACACACTCTTGGGGAAATAATGCCAGAAGCAAGATCAGTTGCACATTTATTGGGATGGGAAGGAAGATCCTTTCCAAAGTAATTATGATAGAGAAATTACAAAACAGCTTTGCATAAGAACCAGTTCTTTGGTGCCTTCTTCCTTTAAAGCTCAGAAAGGAGAAAAGCAGATAACATGTGGCCAATATTCACAAGACAAATTTTGCTTATATCTAGCTTTAACAGACATGTCGAGAAGGACCTTTTAAAATTCCTGTGCAAAAAGGAAAGTTTTACTTTATTGAACATCATAGTATCTATTTTTAGATTATATTTATGTTTCTGACACTTTTGCAGTTTTTTGTCTAAGACTTTCAGTCTCTCAATATTAACATGCCAATATGATGCCATGAATTCTATACAGTGACATCTATCTGTGGCATCCTACCCTAAAGGGCAAGGGGAGAGAGTATCAATGCTGCTGGTAGAAAGGAACAGCACTCAGAGGTTCTGCAAAAGCTTACAAAATGTTTATTCATAGATTACACACTGGGCATGGGCATTGGTATAAATCAGTCCCTGATCTCCTTGTCCAAGCACACAGAGGTGGGTTTTGAACAAAAGGATAGGGTGAAAGGGAAGAGAGAGAGAGAGATGGATTAAAGAGGGGAAGAGAGACAAATGGATTAAAGAGCAGGAGAGAGAAGAAGAGGAAGAATGGGAGAGAGACTGCCAGTCCTGGCTGCAGAGCTGATCCAGCTGATGGGGTCTCCTGTTGGGGGGGATTGGTGGGGGACCTTTTTAGAGATGAGTTTTCCATACCTTGGAGATAAATTTCTCTCTTTCCATGCAAATCAGTTCTCATGTGCAGTTTATTATTTCAGACCTTTCTGGAAATGGGTCAGAGGCTGTGGAGGTTTTGGGTGTCTTGATACCTCCTACAGCCCATGTCCACTTCCTGGCCTCATTCCTGCTGTGCTGGGTTGTGCTGCCCATCTCCAGGAGCCAGGACAAGGACATTTGTCCCAAAAAAGTGCTGCCCTTGCTGTGTATGTCCCCTTCTCCAGCAACATCCTGTTCTTTCTTACAGCATGTTCTTAACCAACATGTGTTGGCTCCACACCTATCCAGCTAAGAGTCTGACATACACACATTTCTCCCCTTATATTCCAGGCTTCTGCAATATCATTATTTACAATTAAAAAACAAACAAACAAACAAAAACCAACCAACCAAACAAAAAAACAAAAAAACTCACTTAAAATTAAAAACTTTGAGAATATACACAAAATATTTCCTTTATAACCTATACAAAAATTGCACTCTTATGCAATTATTACAAGATTCTTAAGAACCTTTCTAATAATAATACTTTAATCCATCTGGTTTCCCTTTTTCATCTGACAATAATTGTGTCCCTTAGAATCTACAGCCTACGAGCTGCAAGAAAACTGTAAATGCCTCTCTTTAGACAAAGTTATTTTTCTTTACAGAGTTCTCTTAATCTGGTGTTATTCTAACATCCACATATATCTTTTACAATTTACAGACAAAGTCCAGATTAATTAGAGAATGTAAACTGGGTAGAAAAAATATGGGTGAAGTGAGGAAATTATGGTATTTTTAACTGTTTAATGACAGAAAGTGCTTTGTTATAATATTAATAGGTTCCAGAAGGGACAGATATGATACCAAGTGTCTCTTACTGAACATTAAGAAGTATTACAATCTTGTATGAAAAACATCCTGTATTTCCCATTCAGTTTTCCATCAGGAAACGGAGGATGGAGTGGTTTATAAGTGGAATATTTAACTTCGTTTTATATTTAACATATAAATTTAGTTTTAACCTCTAAATTAAGGACATTTTCCTACTTTATGTGAAAACGTTTTTAATAATGAAGAATTTATCTGTATACACAAAGAGACATTTTGCTCTGATATTGCCATGTTGGAGCCTTCATAGTCAGCCTTAGCAATAATTTATTTACAAAACCTAAGGCGATTGGTCTCTATCCCCCTTCATCCAAAGACCTTCAACCTGAAAGAAAAGACACCACAACCACTGCACAACTGCTGCTGAAATTCATTGAAAATTTGCCTTCTGCTGGTTTACAGAAAAGAAGATAACACTCAGAGATGTAAGCAGTTGATTTTTTATCTGGTGAATAACTGTTCCAGCTGCACAGAGAGGAGCATTTTATAGAACATCTGAGCATTAGAAAGTTTGCTGAAAGATACCACCATTTATTTTTTTTGTTTAAATATACATGTTATCCTCATCTTTGCCAAGGGAAATGGCCTTAAACTGAAATAGGACAAGCTTAGCTTAGACATTAGGAAGAAGTTCTCGATTGTGAGGTTATGAGGCACTGGCACAGGTTGCTCAGGGAAGCTGGGGATGCCCCATCCCTGACAAGGCCAGGTTGGATGGGGCTCTGAGCAACCTGGTGTACTGGAAGGTGTCCCTGCCCATGGCAGGGGATTGGAACAAAGTGATCTTTAAAGTACCTTCCAAACCATGCCATTCCATGATTCTATGACTGTGCTCTTGCTGAAAAGAGTTTTGTCTGTAGCACCAGCTGCAGCAGGCAGGGTAGAATAATTTAATGCTATGATTTTGTTTCCTACAGATCAAACTAAGAGCTGATATGAGACAGAAGAATCTTCACAATTGTACTACAAGGGTGATCAGAGAATCCCAATTTTTAGAGAAAATCACAATATTTTCAAAGCTGTGAATTTTTATATATTAATACAGTTCAATGGGATTCATCTGTTTTCCATACAACTTGAGTTTCAGCCTTACATCTGTGACAGGGAAAATGCAACTCTAAGCTTTCAGATAAATCCACAACAGAGTATGAATAATTTTTAGACCATAATTGGATTTTTAGACCAAATCATCAGAATTATTTGCTTTTAGGTTTTTATTAAAACCATTATACTCTTAGGTGAGTTTCCTCTTACATTTTTGTTTGAATTCTTGGTTTATGCAAACCTTATTCAAACTGCAGCCAGACCAAAAGCAGATCCTTTGCCAGCAAAAACTGCTGAGTTTCACACAGCTTTAAATATTTTACAAGGTCTGAAGCTTTGTTTGCTGTCATTTGAAAGAACTGTTAAGATACTGCTCACAGTTTGCCTGACCTCAGCCAGTAATTTGGAAGGTTTACTCTCAGGCATACCTGTAACTTTCCACTTCACACTCAGTCTCAACTACTTGGGAAGAACTGAGTGGGCAATATGTGAAAAGAGAGTCTCAGTCTACATCAAAAATGACATTGCTTTTTCACAAGTCACTGGGAGGTTAGACATGGAGCTCTTGAATGCTCTATTTCTATATAAGTCCTAAAGAATAAAAAAAAGCAACATACTGTGTGAGTCTGGGTATCACTCTGGAAAGCATGAGATAACACTGTAACCAGGTCGTCATGTGTAGGCTAGAAAGTTGTGTTATCACAAGTCACTCAGTGTGAGAAACAAATAATGGCACAAAATCTAAATGTGGGTAATGGGCCATACCCACTCATAGTGTGAACAGAAGGGATCTATGCTTATTTTTCCAACTTTTAAATTTCTATGTACCGCTAATGAAATAGGAACAACAGTAATCATCAATTAAAGATTTGAAACGTCAAAGACAACTGCACCAGTTAATTGCCAAGGAGCTCTAATTTGAGCACATTACGTAGTCTCAAATAGAAGAAAATAGAAGTTTACCAATATGCGTATCTATCAGCTTTTTAAAAGACTAGTTTTATATTTTATGTTGCCAAAAATCAGTGAATCAGCTACCTGGGAGAAAAGTGTGAATGGCAGTCGAAAGCATTTTAGGGATAGTGTGAAAAATTGGGAAAAAAACCCCTATTTTCTGATAAATGCAGCACAGCAATGATCTGTATGTACATCTGTCTCTACATACAAAAAATGTATACTCAAATGGAAGGAACAGGAAACTGTCAGGAGGAAAAATAAAATAAAATCTGGAAACTTTTGAAAATTGTTAAAGAAAACAACTGTCCAACAAAGAAATCTATGGTCTGTAGGGATAAGGATAATAATGAGATTTTTTTACATATTAGGAACAATGAGTAGATTCCTAATATTGTATATAGACCACAGCTACACAGATATAGTAAAATGTTATTAAAAGGCAGCAATTTGTTATCATTTATGAACTGTCTTTGCAGAAGAAAAAAATACAAATGATTTATTTATTACAGGGAGATAATTACACACTTTCATGCAAAAACTAAGAAAGGATATCATACAAATCAAGCAGGGGAGAAGCCAGCAGGTTACTGTAATTTGCATTTAAAGTTTTAACAAGCTAGAGAGTTCAGCATTATCTGGACCATAACTGTGGATTTTCAGTAACACTGGAAAAGTTCCAGAAAACTGGAAAGAAAACTAATGCTTCACGTGCATTTAAAGGGTGGCTAGTCCAGATAATTGCATAATTATCCACTTGAAACTGATTCTTATTAAATCAATCATGATATGAATTAATTAATACAGAACTTTAAGATGGTACTAAAAGTGTTTGTCAATATAAACATAATGAAAATGAAGCCTGACAACACAAGTGACTTTTTTACTATGATGCCAGTATCAGAGTACCCTTTCCCACCCTTTGTATGACTACTGACTCTGTTCTCAGAGTTATCTCAGCTGGTTACCTGGAAGAAAGGTAAAATTATCATTGCTAAAACCTGTAGATGACACAATTTGGAGGACTGGTAAGCAACAATACAGATGGGTCACTAGTACAGAATGGGGGCAGGAATTGAGATTGAAATATGTGGATCAGTCAATTCCTTGTGGCTGAAAGTTGTTCCTGATGTGGGAAAATAGGAAAATCCCTTCATGCTAGGAAAAAAAATAGGAAAGAATTGTAAGAAATTGTGGACAAGGAGCTTTAATCTGATGAGGTGGCAGGTAGAAAGCTTGCCAATATGGGAAGACCATGGTCAAATAGAGGGACAGGAACGTGGCTTTCCATGTCAGCATCTTTAAGGGATCTCTCCAAACAAATGACGTTGTGGTAGGTAATGAGGCTTGGTATCAAGATATAGAGTTGAGAATGTTAAGAAAAAGGGGTGTTAAACAAGTAGAAATAGCAATAAACAGCTTAAATACATGAGACAAGGCAGGAGAAATGTAAGTCTCCCAGTTTGTACAACAATGATTATGTTGAAGTGAAGAAGGTTTACAAAGGTCAACTAAAACTGAGATTGTACTTCAAGAAAATGCAGATGTTTTCAACAAAAAAGCACGGGATGCATAACACTGGGCAGAGACACAATACTATCACAAGTGTTCAGATAAAACTAAGAAAAACTCTGATGTCAGAGGAGTGGACAAGTTGCAAATCTTTGTTAAAGTTTTCAAACTTCAGATCTGAACAAAATTAATTCTGTTATCTAAGACTCCCAGGAAAAAAGACTCTTGTTTGGGAACATTAAGGCCCTTCACGACCATCCTTGCCACTTTCTCCTTCCTCCCTTAGTGTTTTGTGTTTGAGCAGCTTGGTGGAGGAAGAAGAAGCAGAAGAATCAGAGTGAGAAGTAACAGACAGAACACGACATGAAAGCCTTTCAGGATGGTGTGGGAGGCATGCGTAGTCTGTCCAGGAATCATCATAGCAGGATATTGAGGGAAAACACAAAGCTGAAGGAATCTTGGGAAGTTACACTGTGTCTCCATTGTATCTTGACAACAAGCAGTCTTTCCTTTTCCCTTGTCTCTTATGCCCAAGCCATATATCATTTATTTTCTGTGTGCTTAGCTCCAAGAGACTGTTGTTTTTCTTACCATTCTCATTTCTAGATCTTTTGTTCTCTTATTTCTCAAAATTTTGCCTTAGAAAACATATTCCTGGAAATGCTTCCTCCGCTTTTACTGGTTATTTCTCCTTGCCTCTTCTCTGCCCATCTTTTAATTCTATCTGCTTTAAATACCAATCCTTTCAGGATAAGAACATGACCTTATTGAGTGGTTCACAAATTTGCAAATTTAAGCTTATGGGCATTTTGAATGGCAATACTGAGTTGTACAAGTTAAAAACCTCTGCCCATCAAACAGCAAAGGAGATGTCTTCTGATCACAAAACATCTTGCTAATCAGCATTTTCAGGATAAAAAAAATCTGCTGTGATAAAAAAAAAAATTTATAACATATTAACAACTATTTACTATTAAAACAAAAATGCTGATATTTACCAAACATATAACTATCAATTTCATGTACAAATATGCTGACCTATATGAAATAATTTCCATTTAAAACACATATTTATTATTTTGGTAACCTGTCTGCTCATCATTCAAATTATTACATCCTGATATATTTCTTACTAGAACTGTAAAAATGTTGGGTTTTTTGTTTTTTTGTTTTTTGGGGTTTTTTTGTTTTTGTGTTTTTGGTTTTTTTTTAATTAAACAGGGAAGATTAGATTAGTTTAGGTTAGGAAAAAAGCAGATTGGTTATCTTTAGTAAAGTCAAGGTTATACATTTCAACTACCATAAAGAATTGCAAAACTTCAGTGTGAGTAGGGTTAAAGGGTGGAAATGTGCTGTAACTTGCAGTGGAAATTTCCACTGCATGCTTTATTGGCAGAGGAATGAGCCTTACCCATGGTAAGGGGGGCTGGGAGTGTGGTCTCTTCATAAACACTCTGGAATGCTTTGTCACGATATTTTTCCTTCCCATTTTCTAACCAGTTTTTGGTTTTGGTCCTCCTGAGTTTTCTGGGGTCACAATGCACACTGATCCACTAAAACCTGTGGGACATTTTCCTGAGGAAAAAGCTGCAGGATCGTATCAGCCTCCTGTACTGTTTTCTCATACTGACACATTGCACTCTGCAGTATTCTCCAAGCTTTGTCACTCAGTCATTATTTTTATTATTGAAGGTAACACTGTATTTTTTAAAATTCTGTAAAGTGAACACATAATTATGGGTATAGGGGAAAGTGTAATGACTAAAACTGTTCTTCTGTTTGTAAAGCTGTAGTTCCTGTGCTTCTAAATTAGTAATTGCTTAGAGGATACGAGGGAAGTTAGGAATACTTGGGGACAAGTTACCTAGAAAGTCAAAAGAAACTCAGTACTGGAACCCAAGGTGTTCCATTTATTTATCAATTATTTGGAAAAGGCCTTGTATAGTGAAGCAGCAGAGTGTGCACTGTTGTTATTTTTAACAGTCAAGATTAAAGCTGGCTGCAAAGGAACTGCAAAAATACTCAATGTTTGTGCATTGAAAGGACAAACACAAGATAGGAATGGGTTAAAAGAATAGAAAAGTCACTATGTGGATGTAAAAATATGGGCTTAATTAATTTGGCATGAGTAATAAAATTTTAATCAATGTGAATAGTTATCTGAAAGTGAGAATCGGACTTCAACACAACCCTGTGAATTATGATGTAAGGAAAAAAGAAAAATAGATGGTTAAGTGTCCTATTGCAGCAAACACTACTAAGAGATCTGTCCCCATCTTTCTTGTAGGCTCCTTTTAAAAACGGAAAGGCCACAATAGGATGTGCCTGTAGCCCTCTCTCGTTAAGGCTGATCAGCCCCAACTCTTTAGTCTTTCCTTATAGGAGAGGTGCTCTGACCATCTTGGTGTCCCTCCTCTGGGCTCACTCCAGCAGGTCCCTGTCCCTCCTGTGCAGGGACCCCAGCTCTGGATGCAGTGCTCCAGGTGGGTCTCAGCAGAGCAGAGCAGAGGGGCAGAATCCCCTCCCTGCCCTGCTGCCCACGGGGCTCTGGATGCAGCCCAGGACACGTTTGGCTCTCTGGGCTGGGAGTGCCATGGCCAGGGCATGTCCAGCCTCTCCCCCACAGCACCCCCAAGCCCTTCTGGGCAGGGCTGCTCTGGGGCTGTTCATGCCCAGCCTGTGCTGATACCAGGGGTTGATCTGACCCAGGTGCAGCACCAGCACTTGGTCTGGTTAAACCTCCTGATGTTCCCATGGGCCACTTCTCCAGCTTGTCCAGGTCCCTCTGGATGGCATCCTGTCCTTCAGGTGTGTCAAACCACCTCAGCTTGGTGTCATCTGTAAACTTGCTGAGGGTGCACCTAATACTTTATCTATGTCATTAAGGTAAGTATTAAATCACTCTAGTCCCAATACAGACTCCTGAGGGACACCACTTCAGGACACTGAGCCATTTACCACTAACCTCTGGATATGACCATCCTTGTCCACTGAACAGTCCACCCATCAAATCCATTTCTCTCCAATTTAGAGAGAAGGATGTTGTAGGTGATCATGTCAAAGACTTTACAAAAATCCACATAAATGACATTTATAGTCCTTCGCTTGTCTGCTGATGTGGTCATTCCATCACAGAAGGTCACTGGATCGCTGAGGTGGGACTTACCCTTGGTGAAGACTGTGCTGTTTGTCCCAAATCATCTCCTTGTGCTCCAAGTGCCTCAGCACAGTCTCTAGGAGAGTGTGTTCCATGATCTTTCCGGGCACAGAGGTGAGGCTGATAGATAATTTTCAGGGGCCCTCCTTTCGTCCCTTTTTAAAGACGGATACAATTTTTCCTCTTTTCCAGTCATCTGAGACTTACCTTACTGCCATGACTTTTCCAAAATGATGGAGAGCACCCTGGGAACTGCATCAATCAATAGCCTCAAGACTCTGGGATGCATGTCAGGTCCTGTAGACTCACATATGTTCAGGGTCTTTAGGAGCCTTGAACCTGATCTTCTCTTAGAGTGGGAGGGACTTTGCTCTCCCAGTTCCTGGATGGAGCTTCATCCAGCTGAGAGGTGAGGGATGAGAGGTTGCCAGTGAAAACTTAGGGAAAATGTTGAATACCTCAGCCTTCTCCTTATCCACTGTTACCAGTTTGCCAGCTGTTTTCATCAGTGGGGTACATTTTCTTTTACCTTTCCTTTGATTCTTTGTGTCCTTTGGGAAGTTCAGGTACAGTCAATTCCTGTCCATCCTGAGCCCATCCCTACATAACTGGGTAATGTCCCCATATGTTTCCCAGGATACCCATCCCTGTTTCCACTGCCTGTACATTTCCTTCTTGCCCTTTAAATAGCCATGTTATTCCCTTTCCTGATTTCTTATTCATGACGAACAAGAGCTCTGGTGCTCCATGGAACACACCCTCAAAAATCTGCCAGTTCTGTTCCATCCCCGCTTGTCCCCGAAGGCAGTTTCCCAGGGGGCACCACTGGCAAAGTCCTTGAACAGCTTGAACTTTGCTTTCTTAAAATTTAGTGTCCTGACTTCATTCTTCTCCTGACTCATGTCCTTGCGGGCTGTGAACTTGACCACACTGCCTCCAGTCATGTCACTGATGAATGCACTTGGGCTGGTGGCTGACAGGTCCAGCAAGGCCCCCTCTCCGGCAGGGCTGTCTGTGTGACCCATTTTAAGAAAATGTTGATTTAGTGTTTATCTCACTTTGAACACTAGAGGGCATCAATGAAATTACCCGTCGCAAGAACTGATAATCTTTAGGTAAAATAGTTTTTAAACGTAACACGGGCATTTCTTTCCATACAGCGTTGTGTTAATCGGGATTTTAAGGAATTCAAAAGAAGAGAGACAAAATGCAGTGAATCTCATGAGCAGTGATGAAGCTCTGCAGCTTCTCACGCAGGAAATGCTTAGGCAAAGGATGCCCAAGTGGAGTGTTAGCTCTCCATCATCGAATCTTCCACAAGTACCTGCAGTGGAACCATACTAGAAGGAAAATTCTGAGATGGGACAAAACTTAGGGATGTCCTAGCATGACAAATACATGTTTCTGGCATTAAACACACAACTCCACATTTAACAATAACCTGACACCAACATGTAAATTCTGTGAAACCAAGACATTCATAATGAAAGTGAATGACCAACAGGGCTCAAAGTACTGTAGTGAATGGGGCTACGTGGGGCTGGCTGGTTCTGGCTCAGTGTGGGTCAGCAGAGCCTGGACAGCCCCAGGCACAAACCCCATCCCAGAGCACCCAGCACCCATGGACCGGATGGTCCCACCGGGCTCAGCCTTGGGGCAGCCTCACCTTGAGCACTGTGTGAAAGTGCTGATGTGGAAGTCCTTGAATGCATCCTGGGGAGGCCAACAAACCTGGAGAAAAAGCCTGAAAGGAATGTTCCTGTGAGGAGCAGGTGAGGACTTCGGGCAGTCAGATTGAAGGAAAGGAGGCTGAGGGATGCCCTCATTCTTCCTGAGGGAGGGCACGGGGATATGCTGAGCTCTTCTCCTTATTTCCCAGTGATAGAATTCGTGGGAATGATTCAGAGCTGTGCCGGGGTGGTTTAGGCAGGACTGTATTCCACACAACAAATAATTAAATGATGAAACTGTCACAGGGTTCTGTGAATATAAACACAATAAATGTAAATTAAAAATCAATTAGGCAAAATAATGGAAGAAAAAAACCCACAAATGAAAGCTTCTAAACAAAACCCCCACATTTATAAATTCCATTCACAATCCACATATTGCCTCAGGCTAGAAGGGGCAGATCTAAGGAAACACCCATATATTCCTGTACTGCTTGCAAACTCTTCCCTTGGGCAGCTGCTTTTGGCCATTGGCAAGGACGGGATGCTGGGCTCAATGGACTTTTGGATTGATCTAGGATAATATCAAGGCAATTATTTCTGTATACTTTGCTATGTACTGTGTGAATTATTCATTCTTTTTTATGCTGATCAAGCATTTTTAGGTGAAGATATTAAAAAAAAAGTAATGAAAAGTTTCATTACTGTTTCAGCCATTTCCTACCTTGGTTTGATTTGCTGTTTTGTGAAGTTTTCATATTTATGGAATGTAGTGATCATCCTTCTGAAGCCACACAGAGCTCAGAAACTGTGTTTCACAGGAAAATTTGAATCCGGCCCAAATGAATTGCAACTAATTTTACATCTACTGTTAAAAAAACTTTAATTAGGAAAAAATATTCCCAATAGAGATTTTCAAAACCAAAATTCACCCTGTATCCTTACAGACAGATGAAATAAGCTGTCAGATTTGTCAGATTAATTCTTCCAATTGCCAGAAGTTAGGCCAAGAATGCCAGATCTTCCAGACATCTTTTTAATGGAAAAAGTAACTGCAGGTATAACTTGACTTTACAACAGCAGGTAGACTTAAAATACTGACTTGAGAGAGGATTCACATGTTTCAAACCTACTTTGCCACAGAGCTTTCATCTTCCAGCACAATTCTTCCACCTGGGCTGAAGTGAGGTGGGGAACACAGACCCAACCATCACTACTGTTGCAAATTATTCCGCAAAAATGCAGAGAAGCCAAGTCTACAGCTGCATAATATCCTCTTGATAAAAATCCAGTTTGGTCACAGAAGAAACGTGGATGGTGATAACTGAAGCAATAATTCAGGATGCCAAGTAATACTGGGTGGATAACACTCCAAGTATATGCTTGAGGGGGTGATGTCATTCCTCCGTGAAATATATTTGTAGGCACCAGTGATTCCCTATGTTGCACAAAGGTGCCTAATATGTTAGGAGGAGCTATAAATTTCATTTGGAATTAAATCTAATGGAATGGTGAGAAATGGTTTAAACCAGATTTTTGTCACTAGCAACAACTTATGAAGTTTTGATCGACACACCAGAATTACAAGACAAGCTAAGCAAAAAAACAGAGTCTAGTGCTAAAAGAACTGGCTGCTTGAATCAAGACAAGCCTAGACTGGATTGAAAGACTTTTCAAAGTATTATGAATAGATTTTAAGCAAATAGTAGCAAGAGAAGACAGATACTTTTGATAGATGCCTAATAACCTATATCAAACAAAAGGTTCATGGGTATGAATTTAAACAACTTCTACTAAATTAAATCCAAATTATTTTCAGTGACCTTGAAGTGGATGTATTGAAGCCGCTGTTGGCTACTGAAAACAATGTTAAAATGATAAATAAATTACTCACTGAGGATGAAAAGTCTGACCCTTATCTATTCTTAGTATTGTTAAATCAGGGACAGCACTAAGGAAATTCCACCTCACAGTTTAAAGGAAGGCAAAAAATTGAAAACTTACTATAATTAAAGTGGAGTTTTAAACAAAAAGTATAAAAAATCCCAACACAATACAGAGTAATGAATCTGCCATCACTCAATGAACAAATAATCATTCTTCTGGGGTTGAAATTAAAACGGTCACAGGAGATGAAGCCACATTTCGTATGTGCTATCATGCGTCCCTGATGTGACTTGTCTTTCCAGATGACCACCATCCATATGTGAAGAAGAGAATTTAACACACAGTATGCCTATAATTTAGCCTGTGAGAAATTGAAAATATGCAACAGTCACACCCAAGACACACAGTCAAACATACGGATAAAAACAGACCAAATGGTCTCTCTGCTACAAGAAAATTGCCAAGGAAATTAGCCAGAATATCTAACTTGGAAAGGATGTAAATCTGCTTGGCCTGCTTTCTTTTAATAGGATAAAATAGGGGAGCATATTTCTCTGACAGAATTGGTAGCAATCTCAGCTAGCCATGTGGCAAGGACTAAATTGTCACAGTGAAGAAATACAGCAGGAGGTAAAGGGAGGCTCCCAAGTGCTGCCACTCCGTGACCCTTGGAGGTGTCTCCCCTTGGAAGTGCTGCATCCTACAGTACCACTCTGCACTGCTTTTGCCACCTGGTTTCTGCCCGGACACAGCAACGCTGCCATCAGATTTCTTAAGAAAACGGAGTATCTGCAGCTCACCTAGAGTTTAGTAAACTTTTTCTGAACATGTTAAGCCTTTGGCTTCTGCAGAGATTTCAACCTCTCATCTTGTCACTTAAGTATTAGTTAGAGAAAATTCTGGCAGAAATGCAGCAAGAGTTAAGAAATATGTTTTAATGGTGAATGAGTAAATTATAAAAACTTTTCTGAACTGTTGACAGGTCAGAAGATGACATTAGATTTCACATATTTCTGATGTCAGAAGAAAAGACACGAAATTATTTTGAAAAGCAACAATGCTGGTATCAATTACATTTAGCTAAAAGTGACATTTCAGTGTTCTGGGAATTGAGACAAGAATAAAGAATTTTATTATGACTTGCTGGTGTCTGGAAACTTCAGACACATTGCTCTTTTCACCTTGATTATGAGGCATTAAATCCTTTACAGTATCTTCTTCTGAACTGAGGTTTCTTGAAAACATCTTCTACTATAATAAATACAACTATGATAATGGAAAATTCTTGTAAGAAAAGATGCAGCTAACAATCAGAAAAAAAGAAGTAGAAAAAAAATTTTTCTCAGAAACAAATTTTTAAAATTAATTTTAAAATGCAGCTCTTAATAGATGTGCAGTTGAAGATTCTAGTTCATGCACACCTGTTTATCAAAAGGACAGAAGCAACTGAATATCTGAAGCTAGGGCATATTAGAAGCACTACTTGTGGTGATGAGAAAGACTAATACCTAGTGGATATATTTGAAGATAAAAACTGCAACAACTTTGGATGAGAGTTTTTTAATCTTTTAGAGAATTAAAATCAGTTATTACAAAAAATGCCTTTAAAGCTTATACGTCCAACTCACCAGTTTTAAAAGGATGCAAGTACCTCTCTGATTTACCAGAAACAATTACAAAAGGTGCTGACTGTGTCTTCATAGTGGTGATTATTCAAGGTTTGTTTCAGTAGCACTGATGTTCTCAATTTCTGATAGGATCATACATCCGCAAATTACATGTTTTACACACTTCTGGAAAAGAATGGCAGTCAAATAGTATAGTCTTTTAGTCAAATTAATGTATGCTGTGACTACAGCCATCCCTTATATGTTTGCATACTTCGCATATTTCCTGTTCACTAAACGACTGGGTGGCTTTGTAACAGCAAGTAGTGGGTGGTGTTTATTTCAATTTCAGTAAGGCTTTTGACACAGTCTCTTGAGACATCCTTTTAGACAAACTGATGAAGTACAGACCAGGTAAGCAGACAGACTTCAGTTTCAACATAATGTCTTAAGTGGCATAAATCCAGCTGGCAGCCAGTCACTTGACCTTAGGGGTCAATACTGGCGTGGGTCCACTGAGGGGCCATGAAGACAATTTAGTGATTGGACTGCCTGAACGCAAGGAGGAGCTGAGAGAGCTGGGACTGTTCAGCCTGGAGAGGAGAAAGCTCAGGGGGTTGTCATCCATGTGTACAAGTACCAGGAGCATGGGGCTGGCAGAGAAAAGAAGATGGAACCAGGCTCTGCTCTGCAGTGCCCAGTGACTGACATACAGGAAATGCTGTTTAAACAGCAGAAATATTTCTTTAATGCATAAGTGATTGAACACAAAACCAGGTTGCCCAGAGGAGTTATAGGGTCTCTGTCCATGGCTATATTCAAAACATCAAAGGACCCAGTCCTGGGTCCTGCCCTCACTGACCCTGCTCTGAGCAAGCAGGTTGGACTGGACGTTCTCTGGAGGTTCCTTCCAACCACCACTCTTCAACCATTCTACCACTTAATTCACTCCATAAATTCCTCTAAACTGGGACCCTCTTATCGTGTATGCTAATAAAGCATAACATGATAATCTAAAGAGAATTCCAAAGACTGATTCAATTACTCTGAATTGATCTAGAGTCTTTCTCTCAAGTTTTCCTAGTGGGACACTTGGAAAAGGAGGGTTTTCTACTTTTTCTGATATGCTGGTTTTCAAAGGCTGAAGAATTATTACCACCTGCAAAATATTAGCTGAATAAACAACACCAAATAATTTAAAACATCTGCCTTTTGTGAGCAAGTTTAAAAAAACAAACTAAAGGCTTTGTAATAAAAATGCTGTCTAACAATATAATCTTGAAGCAGTCTGAAAAGTTGCCCAATTTTTTCGTAGCTGGTGCCTTTAAAAACTACTCCCTGTTGTGCAGTTCTTTGCTGAAGTTCCTGAAGTCTGTTTTGTCTCGCCAGTGTTTCTCTCCTTGCTCATAGTTCAAAGACACACCATGCAAAGCACAGCACTTTTATGACATTAGTGATTAATATTGTTTATTATTTTATCTTGCCCTGAGTGAGCCAGATATTTCTCAGGAAGTGTATCCCAGAAACACATGGGCCTCCCTTTATTGCACTGGAAGTCCTCATGTCTAATATGGCCCATTTCCTTTTTGCTCTATTGGGTAGCACAGAAAGAGCATTAAAACCCTTCCCTTATCATCTAAAAAACTCAGGATCAGTGCAGGTTTCTCCCATAAGAAATTGCCATCTGCACACAGAGCTCCAGAGGGAGCAATCTAACAAATAGTAATTTTTGCTCCTTCCTTGGGATGGAACAGCTAAAGAGGTTGAAAAGCCCATTCATTCCTTCCCCTCTAGTCCCTGGCTATGGCAAGTTCAGAGCACCAGAATTATTGTGTGACCTGGGCATTGTCTTGAAATCACACTGTTCAAGGTTTCACAGTCTCACACTGAGGACTTGACTGCCACAGATATAATTTTATTTCTGACATGCTGAGATCACTTTTCACTTGCACAGGAAAACTCTCCAAGCTTTATTTTCACATTTCTATTAGGGCTTTTCTGCCTTTGACACATGGTATGTTCTTCTGCTCACATGTATGAAGAAGAAAACATTTTTCAACTTGCTATTTTGTTCCTTGTACAATCTTCGAGGCAGTTTTTCATTGACACTATATTCTTATTTCTATAAAATAGAAGCCACTGCCTTCTTTCCCCATTTCAAAGACTTTTGGGCCCACAGCCCCATGTACTATTTCCCATTTTTACTGAGATATCGACTTCTGGTTTCCATCAACTACCTCCTCCTGAAATATCCTGATTGTTTATAAACAGCACTCTGTAAGACTCTTCAGTAGACTGCCAATAAGAGGATGATAATTCAGTTTGTGGTTTGCTTATCATACATACCAGTGGTATCATAACATCCCCTTGGGCTTAGCTGGTGATATCTAATGTCACTTGTTTTCTACTAATAGATTTTTGACCTGAAAAATCATTCTGTGAACCTATGGTCCATGAATCAGATTTATTGGCATTAAAGTCAATTTTATGTTATTATTCTATGAGGTAATGTGAGTAACTGTAGTAGCAGAAGTAATTGGTTAAGAATAGTAATGAAGAAGAATATTGCTAACAATATCAATACGTTCATTTAAGCTTTTATCCTGCTATAGTGTAAAAACTGACGATATCATCGAGCAATAAAAGTTCAAATACATCCTTTCAGTAATAAAAAAATGGGATCTGCTCTACGCCTGTAAACCATGGGGAAATACTGGCTTTCCCCAGAAGATGGTGCTTATGTGACACTAAATGGAAACCACGACACAGTCCTCCAATTTCAGGCAAGTTTCTCACACGATAGAACATCAAATAAACAATCGTTCCTGACTTCAGTGCTTCATTTTAAAAAGACTGACTGAATTGTCAAGATAACAAACCGGTATCCTTCTTCCACAGAAATGGCTTTTCCAAATTTTCTAAAATCTGTTTTACTCAGCCAATGCATACAGGAGACCAGGCTTCACTCAGCCCAGCACTCACTGAATCACTTCCTAATCCAAGGAGTCAGTCCAGTATCCCTGACAGGGATGTAACTCTGCCTCTCATCCCACCCTTCTCCCTGAAAATCCTCCAATAACCAGACTGTAGATATTTCTTTACCAGTTTCCCATGAAGTGTGGCCTGCATGGTCACTGCCCTCACAGCTGCTTGATCTATCAACAATAGCATTGAATTATTTGCTCCTCTTTAAAAACTTGAGCTGCCAGAGGTACAGTTTTTATTCCAAGTTTCCAAGAGGAACTTCTGCTGAGCACACCTCAGCCAGCAGAGCCAAAGCCTCTGTCCTGGAGGTTGGTGTAAGGCACTGCAGGACAGTTTCTGCAGAATTGCTCCCCACAAGAAGAGCACAGGCATGTCTACACTGGATGTGGAGTTACTCAGCCCACACAGAGCTGAGGCTTGCTGCCTCATATGTGGAGGTGAACTGGGGTCTTTTTTAAAGAAAGGTCTGAACCACAGATTTTGATTTTAACAAGAGTATGCACAGGCTGCTCACCAAACCCAAAATCACAGCCTTCCCCTTAAACAAAATGTAGTATTTTACAAAGTAAGGACTTTTCCATCCTAATGTACCCTCATTAGAAAAATTAGATTAAAACACTTTTTTTTAATCTGGGAAGTTTTTGCGGGATTATTTCACCAGTAGTTACAAGAGGTTTGATAGTGCTGTATATCCATGCACTAGTAGCATGAAGTTTACAGGACTATCCTACATCAGACAATCCCAGTTTGTCAAAAATCCACTTTGTACGTTTGCATGGTGTTTTCTATATTTTTTACTGACTTTTAATATCTAGTAATATTATTTTTCCCCAGTACTCTTAATTTTCCTTTTCATCTTTAAGCACTCTGCATATATTAACTCTCTTGATTAATCACTTCACTACTTATTATTGTCATAGAACAAGTTGAAGAGTTGCTGCTACAATGCTAAGTTTATGTCTTAAAAAAATCAGTACCAGCTTCCGCTATGTGGAAATTTATAGTACACTGAAAAGAAATTTGATCAGGATTTTTTTTCTATACGCAAACTAATAAAAGAGTTTTTGAGAAGAGGTTGTCTCTAAGAAAAAGATTTAGGAAATGAATCTCTAAGAAAAAGACCAAGACACATGCAACCCTGGTGACATAATGTCAGGTATATTCAAAGGTTTATTTTAAAAGATCACTATTGTATGTGCATCATCTTTTACAAAATACTTAGTATTTAAAAGCACTGCATATTCTCACTTAATACATATGATGTTTTCTTCAGAGGCAAGAAAGATGAATGTAGAGTTAAAAGAGAGAAAGGACTGGCTAACCAGGATAGACACAATCAAAATTTTTTCTGAAGTTATAACTTGAGCTCAGACAAAATGGATTAACTTTTAAAAAAACAGATGGCTTGATGCAGAAGACTTCTTTGAGGAGGAAAGGATTTTCAGAGAATTCACATTCTTGAGGAGAAAATGAAACAAGGCTAATTCAAAGAAAAGTTTGAAAGCTGAGAAAAAAGCCCCTGCCTATTCTAATAACATTAAGTGCTCAGTGGGAATGTCAATTTTCTTTTGGTTATAAAACTTGGATTAGACTGGAAAATGAAGTGCTTGAATTTTAAGGACTGAGTCAATCTTTGAATGCTCTCTGCAATTATGGTCTCCCTGTAATTCTTTCTTGAACTTTATCCTGAGTAATCTTCACATGCATGCTTTGCATTCTAAATCATTAAGGGTTTTTTTTCTATGTTGTTTTGCATGGACCAAGGACCTGCTCCAATAGAGCAACTCCTGCACTCTAAATCAGTAGTTTTCAAACTATTGTTTGCAGTCATCCACGGAGAGCTGGCTTGTCACAAGGTGCTGGCTGTAACCTTGTAAACAGAAATAAAAGACACTACAAAGATGTATTAAAAACTTTCCCACTACATGGTCTCAGCAGATAAAACTGAAGGGACCATGCGGTGCTGTAAGAGCATGGGAAGGGTCCTTGGATAAATCTTGGATCCTGAATGTGATTTTTGTGTATTTCTAAAGCTTCAGAAGCTTTCCACTACTTTCTTGGAGTATGAGGACTACTCACCACAGAGAAATCTGTTATGAGAATAGCACTGAAGAGTGGTGAAACCAAGGAGAGGAAGGCAAAATAAAAACAGTAAACTTCAGGAAGGTAGATTCCAGTAAACTCAGGGAAACATTAGTTAAGAATTTATGGCAGGCAAGTTCATGGGGGAAAGGATTTAAAGAGACTTGGCAATTCCTCAAAGAAATGGTATTGAGGCACAAGTACAAACTGGCCCAATGCAGAGGAAGGATGGAAAGCGTAGAAAGAGACCAGCCTGGCTAAGTCATGAGCTTGTTATTAGCCCCAAACACAGGAAGAGAGCACAGAGAAAGTGGAAATTAGGTTAGACTGCTGGGGACAAGTATTTTTCAGAAGACACAACACTCAGGCCAAGGCACAAAGAGCTGTAATTAGCAAGAAAGACAAAGAGGAACAAGAAAGAAATATATAAGTAATAATTACATTAGTAACAATAAGCAAAGCAAGAATAATACAGCAAGAATAATACAGAAAGAATAATGGGAGAGAGGCAAAGTTTCAGGGCTTCAGAAACCACTAAAGAGATCACTTGAAAACATGAAGCCAACATACTTCATTGAGTGCTAAAATACACATTGAATTTATAAAGGAAGAACAAGCTAGGCAATTTTTAAATATGCTTCATGTGGAAACAACTCAAAGTAACTTTCATATCTCTTTGACCCACCGTCAAAATTTACTTAGCAAAATGCCTCATACGACCTCAGGGCCAAAGCAGTCCTCTCAGTACTTGTTAAAGAAAACAGAGATAAGCCTCTACAGAGAGAAAATAGAATGCATAACTTTATTTGGAGAAATGGAAAGAGGGATGAAGTGTTCAGTGACTGAGAAAATCCCACTAACAATGACTCTTATGGGTCCCCTTGAACTCAAGACATTCTATCGTTCATTGAAGTCATGTCAAGTTTTTCCTAGAAAGTAACAGGACTTGCAGCTGAGGATGCAGCAGATAATTCAATGTTTCCAGACACTATAGAAGCTTTCAACAACTGTCCCATAAGACGTCCTCATCAATAGCTCACAGAAGCGTTTTTTGACTCTCTTAACATAGAAAGGGTTCATAATTTGTTGGAAATCCATACCCATAGTGGCCTTATTTATATTTACCTGTCAAAATTGCAGTACTGAGTGATACCATGACATGAATGAAGCTCATGCATTAAAGTACTATACAAAGCAGGGGTAATCTACCAACTACACAAACACCACAGACAGAATAGCTGCCTAAGGAGGACCTAGGGGTAAATCACACGCTGAATGTGAGCCAAGGCAGGCTTGCTCTTACAAAAGAAGCAAAGACTCAGACTGGGTTATATAAACAGAATGTATACCACAGAACAAGTGACGTAATCTGTCTAGGCGGATCAGCACTGATAAAACCACAGGGTGTGCAGGGTAAGGCAGCCAGTGTGAGGCACTGCCTTCAAGAAAGACTGGGATCCACTCTAATGGAAACTAATGGAAACACAGAATTTTCAGACACCTTGAAAACATAACCTAGATAGACGATAAACGAAAAAAAAACCCTGAAAATAAATGTGATAATAGTCAAGAAAATAAAAAGAAAGATATAGTTTTCTGCTCTACCTGCATGTGACTGCTATCTGCTGATAGAATGATTTTTCTATGTACCTATTCACTAAAATTCCCAAGTCTTAGATACATTCCTGTGGTTCCAATCAGTTATTTTAAAAAAACATTGGAGAAGACAAATTGTGTTTAAACTTTCATTGCTGTAATGGATATGTCATACTATATACTACTCATACCTTCATAATCAACTCCAGCACAAGCAAAATGGAGTATACATATATCAACAGTGTTTCCAAATTGTCTTTATTTAATGCTTCTTCACTTTTCTTTTGAGGCAGCACATCACCCAAACCAAAAAATGTTCTTCTTTCTAGCTTCCTTTCCTTTATATTCCCTCTTCTATGCAACAATGACCAAAAATGCCATCTAGATAGCTTAAATAAACTTTCTCACACGCACACAGAAAGCTCTCTGGAAATATCCCTGAAATAATAAGAATTTCTGATGAGTGTTCAAGATCTGATTTCACAATTAAGCCTGAGCAACTAAAACAGAAGTGAAAAATGGGGAAAATTCACGGTATTAAAATAACTTCAACAAAACAGCTAGTCAAGTAGATCACCTGTGCAAAGCGGAACACATCTTAAGTTTGAAAGCCCTTTTGTATCTCCAAGTGCAAATCACATTGCATCTCTTGTTAGGAATAATTCTTTGTGCTAGCTACTGTTTTATTTCACAAGGGAATGAGAGAGAAATCTGTATCATGACAGCTGAATTACTTTGATTTACTAAACTGCTGGAATGACAGTGACACAGGCATTGGTTGATATATTATGCATTGGATGCATGGCAAGAATTAGTGAAAACAAACAGATTAATTACTCCTTTGAAAAACTATGGTCAGAACTGGTTCATATTTCAAAAAGTCAGCAAGGAAATTAGTATAGAATTAAAACTGTGTTTTGCCCACTTAGACTAAATCTTTCCTCTTTAAAATGCCAATCCTAGAAACAGATGAATTGGCAAAATTTTTGGGTGATTTTTTTTTAAACTGTTACTTATTTATTGTCCTGATAAGAAACCAAGTTTCTCTGATATCCGCTGCTACCACATTTTGAAGGCTGGTTAGCAGACATCCAACCAGGTGCTATGGAAGAATTTTGAGATTTCAAATACTATATAAACTGCTACTCTTTCTGCTGTCACCAGCAGACAGTAAAAATTTATTCTCTCACATAATGCAAGTGCAAGAGCACATATAAGGGCAGGTATACGAGTGCAATTCTTCAGGTACAAGACCACGATAGAGCCCTGTTTATTCCATGAGAGCTTATTCTGTATTCTTGAGGACAAAAGGCTTTAAGTACTTAGAGAGAATACCTAAACAACAAACTAATTTGTTAGATAGTTTTGTATTTAGGAAACAGCTATAAAAACTTCACTGATGTTGCAAAATTCAAGCATTGGAAAGTTAGGAAATCCCCTCTACAACCTTGGCTTTCACAAGTTCATAGTATTTTTCACACTGAATATCCTGCTCCAACAGGCATGTTTCTGACTCAAAAAGTTTTGGAGTTTTTGTAATGCAATGTGAGAAAAAGAATGCTGTTTCTAGCGTCATTTTAGCAACAAGCTGATACTCCTACAAAAAAATTCCAGCCCAAGACACTTAGAGTTGTGAAAAAGTCTAACCATTGAAAAATAAGATTTCATAAACTTTTAATAGAAATGAGAGGTAAATTTATTAGTAACAAATATGCAACATACACACAGCTGGCACAGATGTATATACACAACCGGTCGAGATTGGCAAATACACTATAGAAAGTTTGTGCCATTCTAGCAGTTATAATACTATTAAAATAAGCAAAGGTATAATTTGCAATTTTTTAAAAAATTGTGAGGCATCCATGACGTAAAACTGTACTGTAGGTAACATCCAGACAACTTGATTTTAATGGTGACACTTAAATTCTTTTGGATAGAGTATAATGCTTTTTTTCAATTTAGACCAGTGAGACTTTTATCATGCACCAATCTGCACAATGCAGCGTTCACATTTTTTGTGCGGGATTGTACTGTCTTTTCTTCTTCATTTCAAAGTGCTTCCTTTCTCAGGGTACTGCTCTCTCTTTCATGGTGAGTCACTCGGAAGTACCCTAGCAATGCTGCGTCTTGCAAATAACTGTAGGCTTATGCTTTCTCTTTTATTTTGGTGGTCTCTATTTTGGGTGGTCTCTAATTTGCATTTGGTTTAAATGTGAAGGAGTTACTGTATGCTCAACTGATTTTTTTAAGCACACATTTAGTGATTGCCTAAGAAAGGGTAAAATCACATATCTGCTATCAAGCAGGTCCTGATAAAAAAGATCATGTTCTCCTTCAGACATGAGAACAAGCAGTAGCTATTTCTAGTCAACAGTAATTGAAGAGAATAGCAGGGCTCATTTGAGGTTTAATTCAGGAGGATCACAGTAGCAGCACTAGTTCCAGTGCTGGTCATGTTTCTGTCCTCAGGATGACCCTGAGGCTCCTGTTCCCCTTCTCAGCATCAATGCAGGCAGTCCCCGGAGCACGGACACTCCCCAGGCCACCTTCAGGAGGTTAGAAGGATTAAATAATAGATGTAAGATTTATTTACAGGTAACTGGGATGCTGCAGTGTTACATTTCTATGCCACATGGTTCAAAAGGTCTTGGAAAACAGCAGATTATAAGGCTGGCAATGAAAGAAGGCAGTTTAAGCAATTTATCTATAAAGGAAGGAAATAGCTTTTTTGAGGATGAATCACAGTTCCTGTGAAAGCAGTTGATTCAGTGAGACCAGCTATTCACTCTGGTAAGGTAACTTTAGTTGTTTGTAAAGATAGCTCTAGTGTGTATTTACTGATTGAATAAGTACAATTGAAGTTCATAATTTATTATTTAGAATTTTTTCCATGCTTTGGTGAATGAACACGCGTGACATCCCTTTAGACCACAGGTCTTACTTTACACACTGGACACATTTCTGAGGGAAAACCTGCTTCATTTATCAATCAAGTCTGAGATGAAAAGAACTGAGTGACAGTACAGGTAACCTTTGCCTGCTCTTTCCATTCTCCTGGATTTCGTTTAGGACCACTGCTGCAGGAAAGAGTTTGACAGACAATTTTGGTGTGGTGTAGAATGACAAAAGGAAAGAGAGAAAGAGAGGGATGATTTAGTGATAGAGAGAAAAGGAAGAGAGAAAAAGAAATCACAATCCTGTTCCAGCCTCAATCCATCTGATGGGGTGTCCTGTAACCCAGATAGGTGGGGGCACCTTTTTATAGATAAATCTTGCCTAATTTGGGAATAAACTTCTCCCTTTCTATGCAAATCAGTTCTCGTGTGCAGTTCATTCTTTCAGACCTTTCTGGAAATGGGTCAGAGGCTCTGGGGGTCTTGGGTGGTCTTGATCCCACATGGAGTCCATGCCCACTTCTGGCCTCATCCCTGCTGTGCTGTGCTGTGCTTGTTCCCAGGAGCCAGGACAAGGACATTTGTTCCAAAGAGTGCTGCCCTTGCTGTGTATATCTCCTTATTCATCCACATCCTCTTCTTTCTCACAGCATGCTCTTACCAACAATCCTTGCTTGGAATTACCAACAAACCTTAGCTGGCTCCAAAACTATGTGGTTATCACTGTTTGATACCCCCTTAACTTCTAAGTGTTTATAAACTGAGCAAAAAACAGAAAAACAGCTATAATTCAAGGGGAAGAGTCCTAAGTAAAAAGGTTTGAATAATCCCCAAACACATGGCTTACATACTGATTTTTTCTGCACGAGTTACTAAAATATTTGCTCTCTTCATCTATTTAGTCATTGGAATAGAGTTGAGATGCATCTGTAGACATTCAAAGTTATCTGCCATAACATACTACACAATTTCCAAATCAGAGATGCTTAATAATAGTAAATTGAAGTGCATAACGGTTGGAAACATGAGACTATGGGAAGCTTTAGAAAGGTAAGTATTGTAAAAAGAATATAGTCACAAGGCCCAGATTACTGGTGGGTTTAGAAAAATATTTTCTATTTCAAAGGGATTACAGTGTTCCACCTCCTGACTAGTATACCTAAAATTTCCAGGCCACAAGCAATAAGAGGAAATACCTGAAGGATCCTAGAGCAGCACAGACCCTCAGTCTTTGTCTTGCATCACTTACTGTGAAACTTCTACCATTTGTTTGAATGATGTATTTGAATTGCTTCAACTGCAAATATTTGCTGCCCCCAAAGACTCCATAGCTCAGTTCCCATGGCTCTGTGGACTTTGAAAGATGTGTCAAATCTATAGTGTCATGTTTCTATTGCTACTATGGTAATGAAAGTACGTCTTTAACAACATTGCAAAGTGAAAAACAGGGATAGAAAACATGAAGACTAAGTAGTAAAAGTTTTAAATTAATTACTGAGGAATGTTTGGCTAAATATGTAACAGATATATCTATGACTTTACTTTCTTTCTGTTTAACATTAATATGAAACTGAACTAAAATAATCAAAATAACTGCTTTACCTATTTGATTGTACATTTGTTAAAAAAGGGTCAATGACTGACTAGTATTTCCTTATTTCTGCATTTTCCTCTGCAATGTAATTGTTCTATTACTTTCTAAAGCATATCTTTATTAGTGCTTTTAATGAACAAGAACAATATGTTATTTGTGTCCAAAACTAGAGTAGAAAGCAGTCCTTGTGTTTTAAAACTAATATTTTGACCTTAGAATTCCCCATCCAGTCTGTAGAGAGGGGAGCAAAGTGCCTGTCACCAAACTTTAGTAACCTACAGAGGTAGTAAACCAACTGGGATACTGTATTCTGCAAGAATTTAAAATACGAAAGTTGTCAGGCAGACTAAGAATGGAGACATTGAGAAAACATAAATATAAACATGAAATAGCAAAACAGGATCTGCTTGTGGAGGTGAATCAGCATCTTACACACATACATTGCTACATACCTTCTATACAAACACACAGAAACACATGTAAAGATGGTTATATGAATGCAAATGCAGTATAAACTTAAAGAGGAATGAGTGGAAACACCGACAAATGTGCCAATAACATTTTTGACATCACAGTTACCAACACATAAGAAATAGCATGTAAGTGTGTAAAGAGCTATGACTAAAACCCAATATATTTTGCATTGTGTCCACACAAATAAGCTGACATTAAGCAAAAAACCTGTCTGCATTTTGTACAGTTCTATTGCAACCATGCCTGTAATTCTGGGCTCACCATCTATTAGAATAGCACATTAAGTTCTTTTTCATCTGCTGGAAAAAGCTTTTCAAACTGTTAAGCTCCTAGGAATGTTTTCAATTATTTAAAAATACATTACCTTACATTTCATACTAACATTTTGTTACTCCAGTCTCAAGACCATTCAAATCTTTCTCTATGACCACATTTAATAGCAGGTGACTCCCAATCCTATGGCAGCACATACAGGCATCATAGGAGTTCTTGTGTTGAGTTTATGGTCTGAAATTATTATGTAAAAGAGAAAAAAAATAAGGTTAGAACTTAGATAAGAAGTAAGGTCAGTGAATCTATGTGAGTTAACTATATATATATATATATATATATAGTGTCATATAATGTCTGTAACTTAGCCTAGACATGACTCCTGATCACCAGGGTCTCAGCAAATGCCTAAACTGCAAAACATTGCTTTGTGTGTGGGAATAATGATAAGCCAGTGAGTCCCCAGCTCCATCACTGATATGCTAACCTTGGCTGTGAGGTTTTGAGCCTCTGGGAGGGTAATAAGTCCTCACACTGGGCACCAAATGTGAGGTTTCTGGGGACCTCCAGGTGCCTCCTGGGCACCCACACTGACGGACCTATTCTTCCTTTATGTAAAAGGCAAAGCAGCTAATAGTTGCTGTGAAGTTATTCATTGCAGAAGCACATCAGTCTCAAAAGCAAATACAAAGCAAGGCAAAGCAATGGCTAAAAGCAATGGCAAAGCTGCAGTGGCAAAATGCAATGGCAAAATGCACATGGCATAAAGCCATGGCACAGAGCCCCAGCTCTCCCTGATGCATGTTCTTTTATAGAAACTTTCCAACCAGCTAAGACACAAACTCGGACCACTACTCCTTAACCTATTAGAATTCTGGTTTCTTAGCACGCCAGGCTACGTATAGACTACGTTCATGGCCTATCTTGCTCTAATTGAAAAATGTAAGCAATATTCTTAACTCTAACTCTATTATGTCTGAAGCTAGGTTCTTGGAGCCACTAAGGAAACACTAGCATGTTTTTCAACCTTCACTAGAACATGTACTACTTCTCAGGCATCTAAGGCCTTTTACTCACTAAAAGCACTTAAAACTTATTCCATTTAGTTACTTATTTTCTTTCTCTTATGTTACAACCTAAATCTTCACCTCTGCCTTATATGTGAGAGGCTTAATATACTTCAATCTATCTAAAGGTTTCAACTCAATCCCTGCATTCTGATTTCTCTCTGAAGGATTCAGAGAAACTCCTGACTTACTGACTCCAACATTGGCATTTTTCTTTCCTCTTAACAATATCAATGGTAACAACTTTATTTGCAATAAATATTTGTCGCCATGCAAGCTTATTCAGTGTTGCTCCCTTAGAATTAGTTCTAGAAATTTACTACATGCTATTAAACTCTAGTCTGACAACAAGAATTTTTACTTTCTTTGCTTTTCTCTAGCACTAATTAGTGCAATATCTGAGTTGTTCATTCTTGTTAATCTACCCTTTATGACACTCACATGGATACAGATACAATAGAGTTGTTGAGTACAAACTTACATATTCTAGGCAATTTCTCTGAAGTTTGCATTATTTTCTAGGCTTTCCCTGAAAAACAAATTAGAAACAGCAAACGACCAACCAAAACAAAGCCCTCAGGTTTCATCTTGAGGTTTGCCCTATATATTCTCTCCATTCTTCCTTTTTTTTCTAATTATGTTTTTTAAAATTTGTTCTTTAAATTTTGTAAATCAAGAGAAGAATTTTAATCTAACATAGCAATCGTGCTAAAGGAGTAAGCCATCAGTGACAGTCACTGTTGTTAGTAAGGCCCTGAGAAGCACCAGGATAAATTGCCATTTGGCCAGACACAGAGATACTAACACAGAGATGAGCAGTGGAATGTAGAAAAATGGGACATAAGTGTTCATTTATGCACTCTTTTTCACATCTCCTCCTCCTTTCTCCATACTTCGTTATGCTAAAGAGTGCTAACAATGCTGTGCAGCAAGTGCCATGCATTGACACTCACAGGTCTTCCAAACATCAATCTATATTGCATCCACCCTTCGTGGGGGACTACAGTTCTAAAGACCTAGGTCATCCTAATTTCGTCCCATTCTCCTTACCTAACCAGTCTACTACAGAAAAAATGGGGTTATCTTTTGCTCTCCCCTTTCCATTTTATCCGCGTTTAGACTTGCAGTCCATAAGCCTACAGAGATATAAAGGAAATAAATTCAACCTCCTGGTTTACCATTCACTTCACCATTACCAGCAACATTCTTTTGTGTAAATCAAACCCATTTTCAGACTCTTTTGTTCCATTAAAATCCATCTTGCTTCCGTAGTGAGTTTTATCAGATTTCTTTTCCTTGACTTTCAGCCCATGGCACCACCATTACCTACCATTTTAGAC
This sequence comes from Sturnus vulgaris, assembly GCF_052056855.1. Classification (NCBI taxonomy): domain Eukaryota; kingdom Metazoa; phylum Chordata; class Aves; order Passeriformes; family Sturnidae; genus Sturnus; species Sturnus vulgaris. The sequence continues at coordinate 70,492,409 of NC_142283.1, read as the reverse complement.
ATCCACCAGTTCCCTCCCAGAATCTGGTTCCATAAATCGCACTAAACAAAGTGCCTCAAAAAGGGAGACCTTCTCAGTGATGGCACTTTATCTTACTCCCTTCTGTGCTGTGGGCTGCCTCCTCCTCCAATGCCCTTTGTGCTGGAATTGGCACCTGTTGGAGCCCTTGAATGGTCACTTTAGTCTTCTAATGTTGCTTAAGACACACTGAGTGGAAAAGGCTGGATAGTTTCTGCTCAGTATGGTGCAGTGAGGCAGCTAAATGTCATTTAGTGTCAGAGCAAGGAATAGGACAACGTACAGAATGCAAGAAGGGGAAGGGGGGAGACCAGGAAGGGCGTGGGGATTAAGGGACATGGCACATTTTGGTTTCCTAGCTTTCATAAGGAACTGCAGCCTCAATCTTCTCTTTATCTGTCTTGCTAAGCATTTCCCAGCGGCATTTCTTGTCATTTCCCTGTCCATAATGCCGTGCTATGTGTGTGTGTATCCCAAGGCCCGCTCCCCATCCAGCGCTCCATCCCCTGCCCATCCTCCCCTGCCAGTCCACACTCTAGTCCCCAGGACTTCCCCTGCTCAGTCCTTGTCTCCACTGCATTCCTGCCAGGTGCATCTCCTGCCTGCACGGCTGGGGTGCGGGATAGAGCCAGCAGCTGCTTGCCTGGAGCAGAGCTGGCCCGCAGGCAGCTGGCAGTGGCCGGGCTGAGAGGATTTGTGCCTTGGCTACTGCACAGCGCACAGCTGTGCTTCCAGAGTGACGTGCACAGGCTGGCCAGCATGACAGGCCGTCTCCATCAGGCTCGAGATTAAGGTGCTGAACCCTTCTGAAGCTTTGCAGCATATTCCTCGTGGAGTAATTCAAAGCATAACTTGGCTATGTGTGGGTGGAGCTCCATGGGAATAGCTGTAAGTGCTCTGCCAAGCTGCAAATACCATAGTAAAGAGGTGGCAGGGCTGCTCAAAGAAGAGGTTGATGGATATCTTTCCTAATTTGAAAGAGAAAAGGTTTCTTCTATCTGAGTGGAAGAATTACATACGAAAAACATGCTTCCAAATGCTCAGTTAAGGCAGACATTCAGTCTGAAATGTGAGTAAAAGCCTGAAAAAGTTATAAGCAACCAATGATAGATTCTTAATAAAAATGTCAGTTAGCTTTCATAAAGACTTCTACCAGCCCAACCTATAATTATTGTTGTATACATTACAGCTACAGATCTATGTGTTCTCCTCCTAGTTTATACAAGTTACAGCTTATTTCTTGCAAGTTCAGGGAAGTGGGTCTCCTGGAATTATCTGATAGGAGAAGATAATTTCACAGGAATTAGTTTAGGCAGTACATTCAGACAAATTAGAAAAAAGCAACAACTACAAAAACAATGAGCAAGCAAACAAAAACCACTAAAAAACCCTGAACAACAGCCATGATGTTTTAAAAAATTATCAAATTCACAGTAGAAGTAAAATTATCAGCACTTTTAATGGGGCAGTATAACATAAGTGTGTGGACAAACAGGAAATTTTTGAGATTATGAACTTATCAAAGCCTTGAAATGCAAAAATAAGAATGATAGGTGAGGGATAGGAGTTAGTTTACAATGTTATTCCACACAGTAAGCAATGCAGTCAGATGGTAGACTAGAAATATTTGATTAATTGCTTTGGAAACTGTAAAGGTCTATTGTGTATTTATTCAAAAGCCTCATTTTCTGCTAAAGAAATCTAGCTTAAAGCACATTACATTGTAACGTACATTAGAACTAAATGTATAGCATACATTTAGACTTCCTTAAAGTCAGACCTTCCTCCAATTTTTAATTTTTTTTTAAATAAAAGAGTTACCTCACTTTTGAACCTCTTGTTAATGTAAGTTTGTTCATCCTTAAAGATTGAGTTAATGGAAACTAAACACCAGTGACGGTATTTTTTGGATAGGCATGAATGAAAGCAGAATTCCACTGTAGATCTCTAAAGGTTTGGATGGCACAATTGAAAGCAAAATAAGATAAGACTAATATTAACAAATTTTTTTTAAATCTTTGCAAAATTGTTTTCATTTCTGCTGCTTTATTTCTTACCAGCGGAGCTATATATCAACATGGCTTGAATAAATCTGTGGGGCTGAGTGAACAACTGATCCTTCAGTTCACCTAATAAAGAGCTAGATAATATTTTGCCTAAAATAAATGCATCCCTTGCTTTTAAGTGTTTTTCCTCTTTTCAGTTAAATGTAGAAAAGTGATTTCAAAATAATAACAAAATATTAATACACTTATACAAATCTCTATTTTGTTTTCAAAACCTCTGAAAATATCTATTGAGTTGGACAAGTTTCCATTGAGATGAATTTTTCACTTGACGCTTCATTTTCTAATTTTTCCCACCTCTATCCATTTGTTCACTTTTTTTTGTTTGATTAAATGATTGAATGTGATTATTTGAAATTATTTAAATTAACTATATTTGGAAAAATGCTAAACAGTAACTTCTTTTGTGGTTTTATGACTTTTGTTCACCTGTGATAAATATAGCAGATGCAGTGCAAAACAGCGAAAGAAAACCAGAAATTTCCCAAAGATACCAGATTACCGTAAAAACTTTTATTATATTGATCACCTGAGTTCTGCATATCTCTCTTTAAAAAAATTATGAATGAAGAAAGCTAACAAAGATCAGTAGTAATAGGCATTCATCCTGAAAAGTAGCCAGCAATCTATGGTTGAACTAAATATTTTTTTGTGATAAAACCAAAGCCTGTATCTTTGTAGCATTATTGGTCAAGAATTTGATCAGAAAACAAGCATATATAAGCTCGTCCAATACTTTTCCTCTAAAAATTACAGAAGTATTCATGGGCACTACACTTCATTAACACAGAAAAATACTATTATGCATTGTGGCCAGAATGTAAACACAGACCAGATTCTCTTGAATTCCAATAAAAAAAAAAAAAAAAAAAAAAAAAAAAAAAAAAAAAAAAAAAAAAAAAGAAAAGTGGAAGATTGCTGACTTGTTTGCTTTTCATGTAGTTTTTTAGTTTTTTCTTTTTTAAAACCAGAATTGATAAGAATTCTCTTTACATTGACTCTGTTAAGATCAGACTAGTTCAAGGAATTCCTTGCTCACAAGCCCAAAGTTGTCTTTTCAGACAGCACTCAGAAAATAAATCTCTTACCCTCTCTGCTTGCTTGTATCACAATATGTGAATGTTTCCATCGTCCCTCTGCTCTTTAGATATTTTTAATACATACACACGCCTATGTCCTCGTCTTCCCTTTCATACAAGATACAACAAGAACACAAAATCTCAGACACTGATCTACAAACAGCAGGGTCTTTAGATGCTGAAAAGGTAGTCTGCCATCATCCTTCATCTGCTCACATTGCAAAGCTTGAGATCACTCAGAAACAGTGAGGGAAGCTGGAGTCAGTATCATATGTTAGCAGCATTTGCGTTTCAAAAATTTCTGGCAAACATTTCTTTCCTAATTGGGGAAACCAGAGTGGCCTTGTTCACAGATGAGTCCAAATCATTCTGCAGGTTTTGTGTTTGGATGATGTGTCACTGTTTCAGCCATCAGTCAAAGAACAATAAGTGCACTTGTTTCCACGTTTTGACTGAGTGGGCAGCAGCTAACATACCTATCAGCTTGAGTGCAGTCTCAAGACTTCTTAGATCAAAAATGCATTCACTAGCAGACATTCAGCATCTAGCATAACATGCCATATTTTGCCACTAATGAGCTACAAACAATATCTCATGTGTGTATTTATCTGTGCTGGAAAAGATAAGAGTCTCAGGAAATACCTGACCGAAGTGCAGGCTCCAGCTGATGTAAGTAATTAAAGTACTGGGCAAAAGAGCTTGTTGTGAGAAAGAGAGACCCGGAGGAGCAAAAATGCTGGGGAGAAAATGAGTGACCATCGAAAAAGAAGCACCAGTCTGAGTCAGTCTGGGACCAAAGTGACATTTGAGACTGAAGTGCCTTCATGGAGTCTAAATGGGCTCAGTAACCACAGCATGTTCAGCCGTGCACATTGTTGAACATTCACAACTGCACCTTGCACAGAAGCCATGGCACAGCCCAGGAGAGGAGCTGGGCTGGCCTGCATGATGGTTTCTCATGTGACTTGCCTGTCCTTCATCAAGGCACAATTTGATTCAGAAGTCACAGACTCAGAGATCATAGGGTGGCTTGTGTTGAAAGGGACCCTAAGGGTTATCTATTTCCAACCCCTGGCTGTAAAGTCCAGTCAGGCCAGCACAGAGGCCCCAGGGGAGAAGTTTGGTAATCATGGGGATACTGAGATTTGTACTTCTTATGCTCACAGGCTTCATTTATGGAGAGTGGACCCTCTAAGATGTGGAGGACACCTTCATGTTTTCAGTTTCCTTAACAAATTTTTGCCTGTTATGTGACCCATGGTGACTGTCTGCTGAACTTCAAACATATTCAAAAATTTGAAAACTAGAATAACTTCATTCAAGCATGAATATATTATATATTATGAATGAAGTTGCTTGAGACTCACCTGAACCTTTTTTTCCTATATTTGAATCATAGTCATTAGTGCTGTTACACTACATAGACAATATTCAGCTTCCCATATGTATCATGAACAGCCTTATTTTCAACTGTAAAAAACACAGCATACAAACAATCTGAACTGTATTCATGGTTGATTGCTAAATCACTGTATAACATATGAAAAACTTTCAAAGCAAGCTACAAAATAGTGGGTAATAAATTGCAATTCCTGCCATAGGAAGATGAACAGAAATCTCTTGAACCAAGACTCAAAGCCAGACACTGTACTTCCTGTCTTTTAGATCTTCTAACATGTAAATCGACCATTACAAAGAGGATTAACCACTAGAAGTGTATGACTGAAGCCCAACATTCAGCCCTGCTCTTTATTCACCACCAGAGCAGACCAGGTGTCCAGAATCCTAATGCTGGCCTCTGCAGTTGGGGTTTATATGATCTGCATACTAAGCACAAGTCACCATTGTATTCTGGCTTTAATTTATTGGTGGCCTTAACAACTGGCTATTTTACTGCTAATTGTACTTTAAATTGCTTGTACAAAATCAAACAGTACTTGGGACTCCAAACACGCACTTTCATGAAGTGCAGTTATTTTTCAAAATGGTTTATTTTATCAAAGAATTAGACTTATGCTCAGAGAAGTAAGGCTTTCTCAGAGGAAATTGCCTTTCAGTATTTTAGTGGTTTTTTGGGGTTTTTTTTTTTTTTTAATGTACTGTAAATGGGACGATGGTGTAAGAAAGCATCTTCAAAAGTTTCCAGAATCTAATCACAGGTATATCTCTGCCATTGCCCTCAGCATTTGCGAATCTCTCCTGTTAGCATTTCTGGCAAAAAAGGACTAGGTATTCTGACAAATTTAATTTTGGAAAATCTGTCTTATTTTCAAAAAGCCACTACATGGCTTCAGTTTGTATTTTGAAGTATATCTTGTTAAGATGCGTGTGGAACAGAGCTGAGGGCTGGCAGGGAATATGGAGTTCATCTTGCCTGACTGCAGAATTGCAGGTGTGGATGTTCCCCTGGTATAGCCTACCATGTATCTTCTAAGAAGCAATTTCCTTTTAGAGAAAATTAATTTAAACTATATGGCTTGCTAATTATTTTGGGATCTGTCTTTCTGAAATGCATTGTAAAATAATAGCTAACATCTGCTCCTCAGAGCATTTTACAGATCTAGAAAAGATCTCTCTACTTAGACCAAATTTGCAGATGAAGAGACCTCAGGTTGAAAGGATTTATGTCACACTAAGCCCCCCTTGCAAAGCTGGTAGCAGACACTGTATCTGTCACTTCCACTCTGTGGTCCAATAGCAAACCAATAATTTTTTCAGTAAAAAGTTTTAAGGTTTTTTTAAGTTAAATAATGAATGCAAAATATTTTAGAGGGATAGTTTAATGAAATTCTTAAAAACATTAAACCTGGGTTGAAATCTTCAAACATTTGATGGGCTTTAATATATGATAAGCAGTAGATTTAAAATTTCTGTGGAAGATGTAGAAAGCAGGAGTGCTCTCTGCTTTTTAACTCCCACAATCCACTGAAAACTTTGTAGTTTTCTCGAATGATTGCTCCCACTGCAGAAATGCAGAGCTGACCCTCAGCCCCATGGCCTGTGAAGAGGGCACAGTCATTTCATGACGTGCAGCAACTTGGTGAAGAATGCAAAGATGGTACCTGGCTGGATGGTCTTTTCATTCTTTTCCCTTTTAACCTTGGCAAAGACACAGTGGTAATAACCCAATTTTAAGAATAGTGGTGTAAATATTTTCACTGTTCAGATGAGGGCAAGGGCTTGATGTTGCATTTCATTCAAGTAGCATCACTGAGATTGTGTAGGAGATCAGCTCAGAGAAACTGCTATGAGCTGAAATGCTAACGTGGCAGCAGAAAACACTTTAAACACTTTTTCCAGGCTATGACATACAACTGCTAAACCTATCAGAATAATTTGAGGGAACTGTTTAGATTGCATAGGATGTGGTTAGTCTATCAACACCTACAGTATTTTCTCTGATTAGAATGGTCCGAGCAGCTCCAAGTAAACTGTGTTGCTGGAAAATATGTTAGTCTTGAAAAAAGTTATTAATTCTACTTCCTGCTACTCTGTTTTCAAAGCACAAACCATCATTATTTATAAATTCTGACAAATGTAAAAAGAGTACTGAAACTTTACTGGAGTTTAAGTTTTAAGTTTTCAAGGTTCTTGATTATTTGTCATTAGAAATGTGATACTGTCATGTGACAGAGGCTTGGCAGAGCACTACTTTGTGCACATATCTACAGTTGAATTGAGTCATAAATAATGACCTATGATTCTTTCTATCATGCTTAATGTATATTGTGTGCAATTAAAAATGAGAGAAAAAGCCTGGAACAGGGATAGAGTCATTCAACCTGACTGAAATACAGTGACCTGAAAGACTGAAAGATTGTGAGTGCTTAATTTTAAAGGTCAATTTTATGTATCATGTCTGAACATCATATGTGAAGACTTTTGCCCATTGTCGGCCTGTTTGACAGATTTCAGGAAAAAAAGGGTTGGATTATGACTCTGGCAGGTTTACATATAAGTATTTATATTTTGATGGTGTTATCAACTTTCCTGTTCAGTGCTCCTTAGCTTCAGTCTGAAAACCTTTGAGGTAACTCGGATGGTGTGTTTGGATTATTTGCTAATAGTTCAAGCCATGTGAAAGAGATTTCTGTCTTTTTATTCTAAAATTATACACGTTTATCTGTCACTTCCCATTGAAGAACTAAGAGCTGTTCAAAGAACTGCGAGCAAAGGTGAAGAAAAAGTTTCACTTCTATTTTGTTAAATAACGAAGCACAGAAAGATTGTGTTGTTGAAACATCCCTAAATAGCTCTCCATGGCTCATTTTTCAAAAACAAACTCACCTTAAAAAAACCCATCACCATACGCACACTCTTACTCTCTGTTTACTGAAGTCAATATTCAAAGAAGGATGACTTTTTTCTACAATTCTTCCCTCTGTATAAATGCTATTTTTGATATGTTATTTGATAACTTGAAACCTGCTTTTCCTCTTACACAGCAAAAACAATACTTGTGACATAAAATAACAGAAGCCGTCTATGGTAAAGAATACATAGAAATATTAAGAAACAATCAACCCAAAGTCCTGTTTTTTTCTTCTCACTATGGTTTCTCCATCTGTAAAACAAAGATAATGAGCTACTCTGTGAAATATTTACAAATTTGCAGATGGGAATCTCTGCGTGAAAACCAGGTATTTTTTATTATAAGTACGTTAGCAATATTGAGTAAAATCTACATTTTGGGAAACTAACACAGAGAATTTTGTTAATTTAGACACCCTTATAGAGATGCAGATTAAATGTAAACATACATTTATATTTCTTTTCATAGTCTGTCCAAGCACTTGTACAGCATGTGAATATTTGACAAGCTCATGTTACAGTCTTTTCCTTTTAGACTCTAATAGGAGACAGGATTCTGGATGCGTGATGATCAACATTAGACAGTCTGAAAAGACATGCCAGAAAATTTGAAACCTTAGGAAAATGGTCATGATAATCTGGATAATGCATGCAACCAGTATATACTTTTTCACTCTACACGTCCTCTGACATCACTCTTGGCATTTAGAATTGAAAATGAGGGCCTAATAAAAGTTTCCAGGTTCCAATATATAAGGTTGCCTTCCAATAGACATGGGTTTAACTGTACCTAAAACATTCCAGGAAAGCTCTTTTTACGTGTATTGGTTTTGCATGGCCTGGTTTTGGTAGTGGGGGTGCTACAGGAGTGGCTTCTGTGAGAAGCTGCCAGAAGCTTTTTCCATATCCAGCAGAGACAATCCCTGGTGGCTCCAAAGATGGAGCTGCTGCTGGCCAAGGCTGGGCCAATTAGAAATGGTGGAAATGTCTCTGTGAAAACGTATTTTAGAAAAAAGAACCAAAAAGTTATTGTTCAGATGTAATCGTGACCAGAGCAGAGTGGGGTGAGAACATGTGAGAGGAACAGCCCTGCAGACACCAAGGTGAGTGAAGGAGGAGGGGCAGGAGCTGCTCCAGGCACTGGAACTGAGATTCCCCTGCAGCCCCTGGAGGAGCCCACACCAAAGCAGGTGGGTGCCTGGGAGGAGCCTCTGAGCCTGTGGGAGACCTGTGGGAAGAGGCTGGAGCAGCCAGTCCTTGAAGGACTGCACCCATGGAAGAGTGACCTGACCCACTGCTGCAGCAGTTTGCAGGGAGCTGCTGCCTGTGAGATGGAGCCATGCTGGAGAAGTTCATGGAGAACTGTCTCCCATGGGAGGGACCCCAGGGTGCAGCAGGGGAACGACTCCTCTCCCTCAGCACTGAGAGAAGCCCCAGGTGATGAACTGACCACAGCCCCCATTCCCTGTCTCCTTGCACTGCTGGGGTAGGAGTAGAGCTGGGAAGGAGGGAATGGGGTGGGAAAGGTGTTTCTAAGGATTTCTTTTACTTCTCATTATCCTGCTTTGATTTTGTTAGTAATAAATTCACCTCATATCTCTAAGTTGAGTCTGTTTTGCCTGTGATGGTATTTGATGAGTCATCTCTCATGGTCCTTCTCCCAACCCACGGACCCTTAATTAAATTTTCTCTCCCCTGTCCTGCTGTGGAGAGGAGTCAAAGAGTGGCTTGGATGGGGACCTGGCATCTGGCCAGCATCAACCCAAAACACAAGGTCTTTTCCTTTGTACCAATATCAAAACTCTTGATTTATTTTAGCCTGCCTTTTATTAGAAGTAATCACTCCTTTCATGTCTGACCTACAGAATAAAATGCTGTTTTATACTTCAATACCACTTTTGTGAGTAATATTAACCTCTACAGTATAAAACAATGCTTTAGGATCTCTATGTATGAATGTTAGTTTATAAATATTTATTAATTTTAACATATCATCGTTCTTTAAGTTGTGAACATCTGACACATTTTCTTAGGGGGGGGTTGGTATTTTTCTTTGGTATCTTGATTCTACCTGTTTGCACAAAAGAAATGAAGTATGTCATGGGATGCTTGTATGTAATTCATGGTCCATTCTTTTGCCTAATTTTTTCCTCCAGATTGACACTAATCCATGGATAGTGCTGCAAGAAAGTGTGACCTACGAAATCAGTGAATAAACCAGAAAAATTCTTACCATTTACTGGGTCTGAAAGCTATACATTCCATGAGGACTCAGCTGTGGGTTTGTTGCAGGTTTCAAGTAGTTGGCAACTGTGCAGGTATTCTCCCACAGGATCATATCTGAAACCAAAAATATAAATCAAAACATTTTAATTCATTCACAAAGTTTCATTCATTCCATCTTCTTTTTAAAGATGTCAAAACCACTACCCTTGCCTTTTTTTTTGCCATTCTATAAATTTACTGAACATACTTTTGCTGAATGTGCATAAACTGGTCTCTCTAAATCAAATGAGAAACTATATATAACAAACTATATATAACATTAAACCTCATCTGAGATTCAGATTCAATTGCAGATTCAGATTACAGTTAAATTTAGATTTATTTCTAGAAATGCTTTTGATTATCATGATTCATGCTTTGTTCTTTCTGAAAAATCAAGATTTTTTCCGTTTGAGAAGGCAATATTTCTGACTACATAGGTGAAGAACCAACAGCAAAAAACACAATGAAGCTCAAGCATTTCCTGCAAGAATTACCTGTGAATTATACGATAATTACAGACTTCTTTGTGGTTTCTAATATTGACTGCTTGATTGTTTATAAAATTACAGATTTCACTGTTATTCTACAGCCTTCTAATATTTCTTCACTGGAATAATTTTTATGACTGGTTGGTAGATAAAATTTCTGGATGGATATCTCTTCTACAAAAATGATTTTAGGAAGCTTCGTGAATGTTCTGGGACACATATACTGAGGGAAATTTAGACTGATATGAATCTTCTTATTACTAGGGTTTTTTAAACATTTTTATGATGAACAAAGGAAGGATATATTTCACGTTCCAAGTAAAGAGTACTTCAGACAAACATAGAAACAACCTTCCTTATATTATCTGCTGCATATTTGGTGATATTTGTTTCATGGGTCTGCTTAGAAAGACAGCATTTTCCTGCCATATATTTTACTAGCGTATTGTGCTAGTAAAGCTTGGGAACAAACCTAAACAGAGAGCAGCAACATGCTGTCCAAAGCTGCCCTATGGCAAACTAACACTTTTTATATACAACTGCTGCAGGAATTCAGTCAATGGAGCTGCAGCTTCTAAACACAACTGAAAAGCCATAAAAGGCAGGGGGAATTAAAGAGGAAAATGAGAAAGGTATGCATCTTCCTCTTATGCTCTGAAGTACAACAAATACCTACAGAAGGGTGGGAATGTCCTCCAGTAAACTTTGCTGCACCACATTTTAGTAAAAGAACAGCAACGACAAGTGTTAGCAGAACTTGTGTCCTCCAGCAGTACAAAATCAATAATTTACTCCTAATGTCTGATACTCATCTAAGTAGTCAAAGATTATTTTAAAGGTGTTATATTAAGTGTAAATCACATGTGTCAGTTTTGGGCACCTCCCTGATGGAGAAGTTTTACAGAATTTTGTATTGTTGTAGAGGGCCTTGAAATCTTGGATATAAATGGATGAAGCAATGGGCAAATATGGTCTATAGAAAGAGGAAACTGGTCTTTATTAGACAACTAATAAAGTTGGAAAAAACAGGGGAGTGTTATACTTGCATTAATTTATTTTGAAATTATTTTTATAGAACTAGATCTGTAGATTTGTTTCACCTTACTAAATATGGTTACGATTTTCTCCTTGTGTTTTCCTTTTTAGATAACTGGGCTTTTTGTGAGATCTTAGTTTCAAAATTAAATTCATTAACATTGAAGAAGTTTCTGAGATAGAGCTAGCGGTGGAAAGTTTTGCCTGTGTTCAAATTCTCCAAATTTCTCTTTATAAAAGTATTAGTACTGGCAAGTCAGAGCATGCTTCCCATTTATTACCTGACTTTTTTGACTGTAATTTCATTGCAGTATTCTTCAAATTCCCATGCAACATCAACGTTCTGTCTCATTTCTTTAATAATTTAATATTTAGCATTTTAATTGCAATATCAGGAGAAAAGCTGACACTGGAGCAATCTCCATATGTAGCACTAGCACTTGAAATTGTATTCAAGGCAGTGGAAAAGATAGGATCACTTTCCCTTTTATCAATGGTATTTACTTCTGAGAGTCGTAGCTCTTGTTCCTGGCATACTACAATGATTTGTGGTTTCTTTTAAAACACACTTCCATGCAGACATACTTTGCATTTTTTCTGGTAAAGCAAGCACAAGAATCCACAAAGAGGAATTAAGGTGCCTGGTTCACACATCTCTTCCATTCCAAAGAGGCCATCCAAACTGAGCAGTTCCACAACTCCCTTCCAATCCCAGCAAGTCAGAAAGCTGAGGGAGGATGCATTGTGTCTGATTTTCTTTTTTTCTTTTTTTCTTTTTCTTTTTCTTTTTCTTTTTCTTTTTCTTTTTCTTTTTCTTTTTCTTTTTCTTTTTCTTTTTCTTTTTCTTTTTCTTTTTCTTTTTCTTTTTCTTTTTCTTTTTCTTTTTCTTTTTCTTTTTCTTTTTCTTTTTCTTTTTCTTTTTCTTTTCTTTTTCTTTCAATTTTTCTTTTTTTTTCTTTTTCTTTTTCTTTTTTTTCCTTTTTCTTTTGCTTTTTTTCTTTCAACTGAACACTTCTTGTTTCATACTGAGTGTTCTTATACCATGTTACATCTTTGATGTAATAAAACTCTGGGCATGAATTCCAGCTAAATTACCAAGAAAATGCTAGACCTTTTTGGTTGTTTTTTGTGTGGATCAAAATTACAGCTTCTGAATGTGAGCTTCAGAATACTCAGGGGAAGGAAAAAAATTTAAAATCATCCATGGAAGCATAAGAAGTTATGCTACCCTGTCGCATAGCAAAAATGAAGAACAAAATCATAAAGCAGGTTCTAATAACTCTTATTTTCCTCTGTGCACTGGTGGATTATAAACAGGCCTGAATGTAGTTCCAGAGAAAGGGAACAGCAGAAAGTGTGGGGGGTTTATAAAATGACTGCAGCTTTGACTGCAATAAAATGAGACCCATCACTCATAACTGAATTCTGGTCAATGGAAACCTCTATTTATTTTTATGTGCCACTTATGGATGGTGAGTACTCATGGTTTTTCTTTTTTTTTTTAAATGCTCCCTTTACTCCCTGGTAGTGACAGGAACTGCCTACAGGGCTGCTGTTTATGTGCCCTACCTCTTCCAACTTTTGGACATATAATTCACTTGTTTACAATTACTATGGCAACGCTGGCTGCTATGGCAACACTTAGTAAACTGACACTAGAAAAGATGAAAGAAAGAACAGAGAAAAAGAATAAAAGAAAACACATCTTGCACTAAATTGCAGGAAGATAAAACATTTTTACTTCAGCTCACTTGTTGCAGGACCAGATTCCATTCTGCTTTCTCACTCAGTGAGTTAAGGCTCAGGCCTGATTAAGGAGAAAAAAGCTAGCAGAATGAATCAGACTAGCCTAATTTACCCCAAAAGGTTAAGTTTCCCACTTCCACAGAGCCCTTTTTAATTCTCTCTATACTGCTGACAAAAAAACCAACTCCTTTCAAATAGACCTTAATTTAAAATCAGTTACCTTCGCTGTTTTTACAAGTTACATGGATCATTCAAGTTATAAGTACTAGATAATTCTTAGTGTATTCAGTTTCAAAAACTTCTCTACAGACAGTCTAATGAGCTGAGCAAACTCATTAGAGTTTTGCAGAGAGAAGACTGAGATAAAGAGGCTTCACTAGAAGTACAGACATTTAGTGCATATAGTTGTTTTCATTCATGTAATAAATAGTTACAAGCATGGTCATATTTATAAATATTCTAAGTTTCAATTTATGCTTTAAGTTTCAAATTAAATCCCAGGTCACATGGTAGAAAATAGTATTCTACTTATTTGAAAAATTGAAAGGTCTCAGTAGGTTGTGTCTGTTTCTTGGCCTGAAGACTTTTCCACCTAGGCATTTCTGGCTTTATGTTTTTTATATATTATAAAGTGATAATTCATTGACATTATAATTTTTATGCAATATAAAGTGATAATATACGTTACAAAGAAGTGATAAACCTTCCCCACAAACATCACCATCCTTCTTAGGTTATGTAAACAGAAATCCTAACTGCAGAAGAGACGGGTTCAGATTGAGCCTGAGTAAGGAGACAGTTTGAGGACAGAGCAGCACATGAGAACTGGAAGGTGTGACCCTTCTGAGAGCACACAGTATCTCTGAGAACAGCTTAAAGCTGTCCATGAAGTAATGGGATACTTCAGCTGTGGCATGGGCAAATCTTTTGTCATGCTCTAAAGATAGGCTGTAAGACGTGAAAGGTGAGTAGAGGTTCTTAGACATCAGTGTGACAGCAGGGAAATTACATAAACTCTGAAACCCTCCCCTAGAGAGTTAGCAATGTATGATCTCCCTGGGATACAAACAGAATGGGGTTTTTAATCTGCCCAACCAACAACCAAGATCTGCCAAAACAAAAACAAAGTCTTTATGTGGCCAGCAGAATAAGCAGCCCAGAAGTATCATAAATCTGTTTCTAGAAATAATGTATGCAAAAATTAAAAGCACCTGTTTTGCTTGTGTGCTCTTTTCACCCCAACCAGCACCACAAGCACTACACAGCCACTCACTTCCCCCAGCAGGCTGGTGAAGAAAATTTTGAGACTGAAAGTAAGAAAACTCATGGGTTAAGATAAAGACAGTTTAATAGGAGATGCAAAAGCTGTGCATGTAAGCAAAGCAAAGTAAGGAATTAATTCACTGCTTCCCATGAGCAGGCAGATGTTCAGCCAACCCCAGGAAAACTGGGTTCCACCACGTGTAATGATGACTTGGGAAGAAAAATGTCAACTGTCCTCCCACTTTCTTCTTCTTCCCCCAGCTTGTATTCTGAACATGACACCACACATGTCGTGTGTCCTTTTCAAAGTGGTCAGTTTGTGGTCAGCTGTCCTGGCTGTATCTCCCCCCACACAAACTTCACCTCAGCCAGCTCACTGGTGGGGTGAAGTGAGAAGAGGCCTTGACCTTGTGCAAGCACTGCTGAGCAATAACAAAAACATCCCTGAATTATCAACATTTATTTCAGCCCAAATCTAAACTACAGGGCCATGCAAGATACTATGGGAGAAATTAACTTTCACCCAGTCAAAAGCAATGCAGTTACTCAACAGATCTCAGTCATCAGCCATGGAAAGAGAAAACCATCACAAGGTAAAGAAAGTAAGCAATTTAACTACTTACAATCACAATTAACAGTATTTAGCAATGGAATTATAAAATATTAGGGGTCACAGAATTGCTAGCAAATACCCAGCTTTGCAGAATGCTTGATTTGCAGAGAATGCAGGTTCAAGATTTTCACATCAAATTTACTTTTTTTTTTAAAGCACTGTGACCGAGAAGGTAATTTTTACATTAGTATCTTTGTAAACAGGAGTCTAAACTCAGAATTTATGTCTAGCACGCAGGGAAACCATTTATTCCACATGAGATCTATCATATACTCCTAACAACCAAACAAACCAATAAAAACCTCAAGAAAGCATTATATTCAGCAAGGGAATCAGATAATCTTCTTTTCTGTAAATCATAAATAAAGACTGTATTGTATGAGAAGGTGTCACATTGTGGTATGAGCTAGCTTTGTTTGAAAACATGGGTTTATTTCAAAAACTATTCTCTGAAAAATATCTGTAAGTGATGTCAAGTCTGAGCTGACAAATTACCTGGACTTCTTTACAGACAAAAGTAATCGCATGGAAATGTTTCATTCCTTTTCTCCACTCCTATCACAGCAATAAAAGAAGTGAATAAAGCATTGAGATACTTTCTGCAATCTTTTCAAAGATGTTTACTAATCTCATTCATCAAGTGAGATCCATAAAATTAGTTTGGTATTTCAATGCTGAACGCTTCAGTGCCTAAAAGTTAAAATCCAAGGTGCTAATAAATTCCCTATACAGTGACTGAGAGGGAATTACAGTTCTAAGTACCAGGCAGTCTAAGAAGGAGGCAATACATCCAGGGAGCAGGAAATGCTAAGGAAAAAGAAATCCCAGAATTCTCTGCCTTCCTGCCTGAAAGCTGCAGTCATGACATTTCAGAACTCAGGGCCCTGGGACACATGTGATGCTGGCACGTTTACCTGGGGAGACACTCCCTAGTCATGGAGATGACTGAGCTGACAATTCACATTTTCGTTATTGATGCCACAAGTGAATTCTCAGCCAGATCAGTCCCTCAAACTGGCCAACTGTTTAGCTTGGCTAGAATTCATTCTGGCAAATAAGGCTTTGGACAGCAAGTTGAGCAAAGGCTTACAGGAATGAAGGAGCTGCAGATTAAGGATATATAATGGTACAGCTAAGGGCAGCTAGAGCTGCATGCTGCTGACAGGCACAACAGCTCTCCTCCTGGCCTGTGGGTGTTTGCTCCTTCCTTGCATTAGCAATGGCTCTTCTCTTCCTTGGCACTACAGCCAAGCTGATCAGGAAGCTGAACAGACTCAAACCAACGTTACAAGGGGAGAAAAACAGCATTCCCACTAGATCATCCCACTGTCTCTGCCCAGAAACGTGTGAGGAGGGCAATGGGAGTCAGAGAAGTGAGACAAGGGCAGGACAGCACAGGGAGCAAGGAGGAGACAGGCTGGACTTGCTGCTGGAATGTCAGAACTGTCTGAGGCATAGCTTAAATCACACCAGGTGTTAACAACAAAAACCAAAGAATTTCAACACTGACCGACAGATCATTGTTTTCTCCTAAAAGGGTGAAATGATGTGAGTAAAGACTGGTAGTTTTATCTTTAGCCCAGCAATCTAGTGATTTGAACACTTTCCTTGTCATTGAAAAATGCTGGTTGTTTTTTATTTTTGGGAAAGGGGCTATTTTGGCGTTACATCAATTATGAAATTACTATTATGAAACATGTTTGGAGTACTTTGTATTTTGTAGAGTCAATAAAGATGTCTATAGAAAGCATTCTGTTTTTCATCACAGGGTAAATGAGGTAATTACAAAATCAAGTGGAAAACAGAAATGATGTTTTTATATATAAATATATATATATATATATATGCAGTTAATTCTGTAAATATGAACCCTCTTTCTATAAAATTATTTGTATTGCTGTCTGTAATGTTTTAATGCTTTCTCTGTCTAGAAATACCACCTGTCCCAACACAAGAGCAGGTACATTTAAATAGATTTAAACAGATTTTTTTTTTCCTCTGTCCACTCCATGGAGTATACCTATGACCTTATCTTCCTCTTCTTTGGACTCTTACTTTAGTCTGGATACACAAATCTCTGAATACTGAGTACTAAACAGCATCTCTTTCTTCACTTTTTCTCAGTTTCAGAACTTAATATGCAACATTAGTTAGCCCTAAAAAGTTTCTCCAGGTTTTAAGCCATTCAGTCCATTGCCTACTTATTGTTAGGAGTCTTTATAGACATCCAAGTGCTAACAAATGCAAAATAAAAGAACCTGTTTTTCATGTTGCTAGAGGAAAACTTCAGACCAAAGGAAAAGCATGAAAAGAAATATTTGTTCAAGATTCTCTAAATGTCACTGAGGATGTGATTTCTAGTAAATGAACTCTAGTAATGGCATTTCCTGCGTTTTCACACACATCCCTAAGATGCAACAATTTGTGTGCAAATAAAATGACAGCGTGTAGTCATTGCTAATGCTTGTTACGCTTGTTATGCAGGTACTGAAGTCACAGATTCGACAATTTCTTATTTTACCCATTCAGGAGAAGATGAAGCAGAGTAGAAATAAATTTCAAACATCAATTAACTTAGCCTTGTTTTATTTTTTGCATCTCTCATGTCTCAAAGCGTGGTTGAAGGACAAGAATCATACCCTTTCCAATGTTTTGGAAGCCTGAATAAAACTTATTAAAATCTCTTTTGTCCTTAGTCCCCATCTTTGGCAAAATCAAAAGAAGAACTTAGGCACTCAAAGTGTAGTTTTTGCAGAACTTGAATGCTTACATTTGTTTTTAGCAACATCTGCAGTATCAAATGTTTTAAACCAAAATTATTTACCTGTCCAAACTTGACATGCTCTGCATTCCAGATGCGCTTTCAGCTATGCAGCTCTCACCTGAGGCCACTTGGAACCCAAGACATCCCTGTGCCTAACTTCTTAGAAGAAAAGAAAGACATAAAAAAGAGGAGAAAAGGGAGAAAAAAAATAGTGTGCTCTGCAGTAGAGAAAGTGAAGTTAATATTTATTCAGAAATGTAAATTCTGAGTGAAGAGAAGAATTTGTCCTGAGGGTTTATGCAGCACAGAAGTGGGTGTAAATGATCTCATTCTTATCTTCTCCAAATTTACCCAGTAATTTGAATTCCTTCTAGACCACTGAATTAGGATATCTTAATACCAAATTATTCCTTTAGCTGGCATAACTAGTTTCCTTGCCATTTTTATTCAAGAGATCGGACCTTTCCTAAGTTGTTAACTTATAAATTATGAGTTTACACAGTTACAAAAACAGAATAGAGTACTCTCTCTAATTCTGTCTTCTAAAGCTAAATACTCTGCAGGAACCATAAAGGCAAAAAAAGTAGTAAAAATGTTCTAATTAAATCCTGTTGAAATTGGTTCTATTCAGAGCACCAATTTTGTATATTCTTAAGACTTTTTTCTAAAAATTTTTAATTATGCAAGCTCAATTCTGATGTTTATGAATTGCATGTACTACTCCAAGCCTCTTCTTTTGTGACTTCAGATCCAAACTGACTCACTGTTCTCCTTCATCAAATACTTGTGTTTTTTAAATTTAATAACAGGGTGAAGAGATACTTTTAATAGTGATTAAATCATGATAATATTGATATCTGGAATGCAAGAAGTAATGCACCACTGGCCTGCAAGGTCTGAGTATTTTTTCTCCCTGTGCCAGCAACATCTTTGCCTCAGTATTCTTTATACCTTTTACACTTTCAAAAAGAAAAGCCACTGTGTGGCTGTGTGAGAAATTCAGTTCCAGCACAAATACATCCCCTGTGGTCTACACCCTAATGCCCAAGTCTGCCCCGCTGGATTTCAAGACAGAGAATGGAAGTAGACTTGAGTCTAGGCTGTGGTGATGCATGTCTCAGGCCATTCTCTTCTTTAAAGAACATTACATTCACTTCAGCCAAATATAAATAAGTTTGGTGGCTGAAGATAGGGGGGTTTTGATCCCCTTTACTATTAGCTGGCTTATGGTTTTTATCTGTAGTATGCTGCTGCCCAAATTACATCCTGTTATGTCTTTTGAAGTAATGCCTCCAACACAACAAGCCAACCATACGTCAACACAATGACAAATCAATGTGATTTAAGGCCTTGCTGCACAAGACTTTGTCCAGTGAAATTTTGAATATCTCCACTGGTAGGGACTCAATAACCTCTCTGGTCCCTATTTTAAAGTCTATCACCATCACATTAAAAGCAAATCTCATATGAAGCCCCTTGTTCCCACTTGTGTCCACTGTCCTCTGTCCTTCCACTGGACACCTCTGGGAAGAGAATGCATCTTTCTTCTCTACACCCCCCCCACAGGTGAAATATTTCAAAAAAAAGTAAGGTCTGCTTCTTTTTTTCCTCTTTTGAAGGCAAAACTGCCCCAGTTCTGTCCTCGTATGCCACACGTGTTCCCATGATGAGCTTCACAGCTCTCTGCTGGACTTCTCCAGCCTGTTGATGTCTTTCTCACACTTGGGAGTGCAAGGCTTGACACTGTAGTTTGACTGAGGTATAACCAGAGCCAAATAAAGGGGAATAATAGGCTCCTTTGACCTACTGGTTACGCTCTAAAAGTCATCTTGTTAATGTCGTTGGTCTTCTGCAAGGGCACACTAACATATCTTGTGAAAATATGATGCTCCTAACAGAGACAAAGTTCCTATGATACTGACAATGAGTTACAAGGCCAGCAACAGCAAAGCTTCTGTTTGGACTGTACACTTAAATTATATCATCAGGTGTCTCTGACTCTGATTTTAAGCAAAACAATTAAGGGTCTTTTATATTTTAACATCCAAAATAGGAGACATTCTACACTCAAGATGCAACTTAGCTCTTGCTCCCTAAGGGAAAAATAATACAAACAGTGTTTTATCCCAAAGACTAAAGAGTGTAATAGGAAGAACTAGTTCAAGGGAAGAGATGCAATGAGAAGGAGCAGGGAGAAGTAATGACATGGGAAGAAAGAAAGAGGGACTAATGAAAGGGCAAAATGGGAAACGGTAGGGGAAAGGGCAAGAGAATTATTGTAGAGGTGGAAGCTGGGAAGAAATAGTCTTTAGTCTTTAAAAGCATCTGGAAAGTCTGGCAACACTAGCAAAGGCCTCTTCTCAAGCCCCAGAGCCTACTGCAAAAACAGACCCTGCTGACCTCCTCTTTCAAACCCTTTTAAAGTTCTAAACACTATAAAATCTATCCTAGTGTTTCAAATAAACTCAGTGACTGCTTGCAGTGCGTGAATCCTTGATCAGTCTTTTGGCTCTGCATAATCAACTTTCCACAGTACACTGAGACTCTGGCATTGCTTCTCAGTGGCCAGTGCCAGCAGCAACCTGAGTTTCAACCATTTTAAATTTGGAAGGATTAAGAATTTAAATCTAAATTCAGTGAACTTGTTTGGTCTGAAGAGACATTCTATGCCTCAAATTTATTTTTTAAAAAAATCACTCAACAAGTCTAGCAGTTGTTCCTAAACCAGTTGAGTTTCTGGTAATTTTGCTTTTCAGTTTTTGAGCTTTATATTCAAACTACCCTCCCATTTTTTAGCCATTTGCCCCAACAGGATCAAACAGGGCATTTTTGTGTAATGAACTCCTTTCTCCATGACCACAGCTTTCACTGTGGACAGCAAAAACGTTGCAAATTGGGCTTTATTTATTTATTGTATTTGTTATATAACACCCATCCCCATGTATCTGGCTGCCCTACAAAAGTTAAAGGCAAGAATAAATAAAATAAGGCCATACCCAGTGGCCAGAGAGAAGCAGCTGTTCTGCCAAGAGAAGAGCCAAGAGAAAACAACTCTGAGAAAAAGAGCTGTTGAGAAAATCAAGATAAAATGATCAAAGATGCACCATCCAGAAAGGTCAGCAGAGTTTATTGTTGAAGCTTTCACATGCCCAGTCTGCTTAATTGCCTTTTATAAGCATTTTACAGTGAGCCCTGGAGGCTAACGCAGGTGGAGATGGTGTGAAAACCTATCAATGTAACCAAAAAATGCTCAACAGCTGTCCCAAAGTCACAGCAGTGTGAAAAAAAAAAAAAGAAGAAGAAGAAGAAGAAAATAATTAGGATAGTCAACTATAATAGCTTAACAAAGATGAGGACACACTGCATTTACTTTTTAGAGTCACCATCACAAACAGTTACGTGAAAGTTACTGTGTTTGCATAGCAGAAAGCAACCAAAAGGAAATTAAATTCTCTTTACTACTACAAAGGAAGACAATATCATGAGTACTGAAGAATAGTATTTTTTCTATAATACAACAAAGACATGAAAATTCAAAAAACTTAAAAAAATTATTTAGTACTCCATTTTCTCCCTCTCTGAGTCTCTTATAGAAATATTAGTAAACTGCACTTGAAATATGTCTCTCCAAACAGTGGGGAAGCGTTCTCTGTTCTATTTCTTTAACATAGAAGGATACAAAAAACAAATAAATTTCGAACCTTAGCAGTACAGCTGTATGATCTTGAATTCCTGCACATTACAAAAGCCAGCCAGATCTCCCCAGCTTTTTACTCAGTGTGGGTATATGAAGATGTTTAGCCCTGTCTGGAAGACAGAGTTTACATCTGAGCCAAACTGTGTCATCTGTACCACTGGGCAGGCAGCGAGATTGCTCTGCTCTTTTGCTGTTGCTTTTTCCACGTGTTCCCTGCTGAGCTGGCATGCTCCACTAGAGATACCTGCTTGTACTAGAATATGAATATATTTTAGGGCACACAGGGGCTGTGTGTCTTTTCTGGCTGCAGCTGTGCCAGCTCACGCTGCCACAACTAATATTCGTCCTTGGCTACTCACTGGTGCACCCCTAGAAGTGTTTGCCACACTTTCTTTCCTGCCAGCAGAGCTTTCCTGCAAGCACCTTTTAACACATTTCAAGCAAATTGAGTCAAATTCAAGGGATTCAGTGGGAAACTTACACGTATGTCTAGTTCAAATAATAAATCCTAACAATTCAAATCATAGGTCCGGGCTGATTTACAGTAATTGAAGTAGGTAAAGTAATGACACCATAAATAATACCTATTGCTGTAAGAACCTTATATTTCTTCTTTTTTCCTTTTATCACCAAAATCCTAAACACAATTAAGCTTCATCTACGACGATAGTTGTGGTTTGAAAAGCCTGTCTCTTAAAATTGCAATAAATAACCAGACATATTTTTATCTTCCACCAAATCCCCCCGTAAGGCCTCAACCTCCTGGCAAATTTTCAGCTATAAAGATTTTGTTGCTGTTTCCCATCCTTGTATTCCTTTTAAAGGTACTTCCTCCCCAGTCTCCAGACTCAGAAGAAGAGACAGAGAGTGCATTCCATGCAAATGTTACAACAGAGCCAATTCCCCAACAAATTGATTTGTTTGATACAACCTACCCTATTCCATGTCTTCAGACAGAAAGCACTTCAGGGCACAGTCTGTCTCTTTTCTGTGGTTCAGTGACACAAAAGGCTCAACCTGCCCTGGGGACCTGGGTGCTATCTGGATTCTCTGAGGTGTTTTATCTCCCTTCATTATCAGGCCATTCCAGCAAGATATCATCAGGCTAGGCTTAGTCTGCTGAGGCTCTTCAACATTTGTCATCAGACGTTAAATGTATATAAAAATGAAGGTACATTCCTTCTACCTCTTTTAAAATAACTCCCTGTCCTTAGTCTCCCAATATGTCAGTCTCAGCACAATGGAGCCATCTCCGAATCTGGGCAGAATTTAGCACACACAGGATCCTGTAGTTGTTTGCAGCCCAATACAAGCTGGCCTCATAGTCAGAAGCCAAACCTCCCTATACACACAGTCGAATGTGGGTTTTTGAGCACACAGAGTCTGCAGATGCCGTGGTCATGGCGATAAGTACCTGGAACACAAATCCCTGTGAGTGCTCTGACTCTGCTGCCCGTGTGGAGTTATGAAATCACCATGCAAATACAGGGTGCTTTCTAAACTGCTCATCACACTAGGACCAAACCAAACACGCACAGAGACTGAATTACCTCTTGTCCATGAAGAAAATATTGCTTTTGATTGCAGGATTGAGGTTTTTGGCAGGGTACCAGGGAGCTCCCAGTGTGGTTGCCTGTATGACCCAGGAGTGTACATGGCTAGAGGGCAAACATAAGATTCCTGTTGTGCCAACATATCAACCTTTGTAAACACAAATATGGAATGAAAAATAAGGAGCAGCACAACCATATCATGCCATAGGTAAGTGCTGTATTTGTTATTCTAGTACAAATGCTCTGAATAAAAAGATCTTTGTGGGGGTTTCATTGCCTTTTCCCTCAAAAATAAGGCATTTCTGAACCCACAACAGCTGATGGGAATATTTTTTTTCAATTTGAAGAAAGATCCCAGAAAGAGAAATCTAATTTAAAGGAGTCTATTTTTTTTTTGCCTTTTCAGTTTTTATTTTCGTACATTGTGGTGTATGTCAAAACATTGACAGTTATCAAAGTGTATCTAAAGTGTACCCATGTAATGTAGTGTTCAAGGAAAACAGCTCTCCCTGACCCCACAGTCACCAGCTCCCTGACATTGAGCAGGCTGCATTCTGTAGGAATAGAATTTCACAAAAAAACTGTGTGGCAAAAGAAATTCTAATTATTTTAATTGCCAATTATAATGTAATTAGAACTTCAGTTTGAAACTGATCTGAGGAAAATAGATATTTTTCTAAAGTAGTTCTGATTGTCTTGTTTTAAAATTTTTATAGAAGACATCACAATGATGAGAAATACTGGGATAGCTGTTTCAATCCAGTTTCATTCTTTCAGCTAACTTGCACCTAAGTTTTATATTAAATTTCTTCACAATAGAAGAAATTCATAGCTCTTACTGCATGTTTTGTGAAATGTAATGTTTTTTTCTCTGAGTTTGCTCAGAGGATGCACATTTTTCTGAAAACAGGACAGCAAATTTCTGTACTTCATCTGAATTGCACCTCTCACACTTTCATGTGCTTAGAAACTCAGCTTTTTACTCTTCATTCACAAAGAATCCACAAGGGCCACCAGAATGAGAGCTGTGCCAGGAGTAAGGCAGCTTCAAGATCAAAGTGCAGATTTATCAAGAAAACAAGAGAGAATAGGAAAACAAAACCACTTTAACTATGCAAAGTCATTGTAGATTCATACCAAGAAGATTTCACTCATTACGACATTTGTGAACAAAAGGGAGAGGCAAGCATAAAAAGGAAAGGCAGAATGACATAAATGAGGTTGCAAAAATGCAGCTGAGAGATTTCTCCCTCAAGTTTCACATGTGTGTAATATAATCAGTGATGGATTAACATGCTGGAAATGAGAGGTTTGGAAGTTTTCTGAACTCAGGAGAATGTCTAGTTTAAAAGTGGTGCTGTACCTATTCTCTCTCTCCAAAAATGTTATGGGACTATTTACAACAAAAGTATTGCAATATTAAACTTTTCTAATAACAATTTTATTTCACTCTTCTTAGATTCACAGTGTTAAAATGCAGGCATACCTACAGGGAGAAGTTAATGTTTTCCTGTCTGCAAGACTCTTGTTCAAATATACTACAGAATGCTGCACTGAGAGCCTCAAAATACCGTAAAAAACATTTTCCAAATGTCATGATCGAGTCAATTTAAGTGAATAAACCAGTGTCAGTAAAACCAGAGAAATAGCATATAAATGTGGTATTAGTGCATTTATTCTTTGATGATATCTTTTAAGATTTTTCTGCTACAAATCCATCCATTCAGAACTTTCTATTTGTGTAATCACTGACCAGTCTTGTGGTTTACACAGCTCTCCTGTGATTCAGAAATGAGGGCAAGTACTAACTTTCACACGCTTGAGTATAGAAAAAAAGTCAGGGAATGATCTTACGTATATTGTTAGAAAAGGAAAAAGTCGTGTTAGTAGGGGCAAGGCTCTTTTTTGATTGTTTGTTTTGGAACAAATTCAGGAATAGAAGGATATTATTAGTATTGCAATGCTGGCAGGATATAACCTCCTCAGGTCTGACTGCTGTCATTAATTCCAAGTAAAACTGTGTCTGCTTTCTCTGCCCTGTGGTAGAACTAACATTCCTGTCCAGAGAGTGAAAGGCTTCAAAGACCTTAGCATGAGAAGAATAGTTTGAATATTAGCACATACAAGGTTCTTTGAATATTGAAGTCAGGGTTTAGAATTACAGCATTGGGCTCACTCTATGGCAGCATCCAGCTTTCACTGATGTTTCATTCAGGATCTTTTTGATCTGTTGATAGCAGGAAGAAGGGGAAAGTAAACATACAGAGCCATCCTTTGCTTCTCTGGAAATATTTCTATATCCTGTCTCAGTCAAGGTGAAGTGCTGGTTGAGACAGGCAGAGACCACAGCTCTTCTAAAGGTCCTCTTCTCTCAGCTCTGACTGCATTTCTACCACTAGCTGCCCCTTTTATTGTCGCCTGTCTCTGATGCTTGTTGGATCCTTTTTCGATTTGGTCCAAGTTACAAAGCAACAAGGAGTTTTGAAATAGGAACATATTCTTAACAATTTGTAGATGACCTTGCAGCCCAGGTTATAGTTATAGTAATCTCACTGGTTTTTCAAAGATTCATTCAAAAGCCACATATAGCTCTTGAAACAAAATCGCAAATTTTGCAGGCTTATAAAAGGCAAATACAGATGTCAGGAAAGTTCTCTCTTCTGTGGACTTTTACTGGCAAGTAATGTGATCCGATGGCCACCTACAGAACATTCATGAGGGTAAAAGTCTTTTTGAAAGATCTTTCCTTAAGAATGCCCAAATCAATCGGTGGATACCTTAACATGTTTTCTCAGATTGAAGAATATCTTGTGAATAAGACTGAAATAATCTACTTGGCAGAATTTTCACAGGATCCTTCACAGTGATAACTTCTTAAAACATCTAGCTCTCAACACAGTCACAGATGCTGATTTATACTAACTCTAAGCAAAATAATAAACTTTTATCTGTAAGTGATCTCACCATTAGAGTGTAGAAATATGTTGATTCATCTCTACTGGAAGAATGGACAATTTCTGCTATTTTTTATGATGATTAAAAATTACCTCTGAATCTTCTAACTCAGACTTAATTTGGCATCCGATGGAATTCATCATTAAATACTTAAAAATAACTGTAAGATTATGTTTATTTTGCTATTAAAAAAAAAGACAACAGCAAAAGAAAAAAGAGAGGCAGAAATTATCTTGCTGCTTGAAGACTGCTATTTATTCTGGGTGCTAAGACCTCATCTAGACATGATGTGTGAGTAACCTATTATATTGTACTGTGTTGAAAGTACCAACTGAACAGAAAGTTTTGAAATGGTGAGTCTGGGAGGGGTATTATCATGACCTGATGCCCTACAGCAGGAACTGAATATGTCATTCTTCAGGACCCTTATGTGAAGCTCTCAGAAAATGAATAGGACTGTAAATTGCTCTAAGAGTGCTTAGGAATCCAGAACTGAAACCTCCCTCTGAAAAGCAGTTTGGTAGTAAATTTTTTTAAAACCTAAAATTCAAGAGGAAGCTAAAATTTCTTGTGCTCTTCACAGAGTTTTTTACTGTAATCCACATAATCACAGTAGCAAAAGAGAGTAATTTGAGGGCTGCGATACACAGATAATTTATGAAAATAGTTGGGATAGGTCCTTTTACATGTAGCAATGTGGCTTCAGAGGAAAAAGTTCAGAAAACAGTCTGACACAGTAGGAAAAAATTCTGAGTTTATTTTTGCCTTTCAAACTTGTATGAAGATTTGTGTGTTTAGTTTGTGTTTTGAAGAAATTCGAGTAAACCAATATTTGAGATGGGAAGAAGGCATGTGAACATTACCTGCATCAACTACAAGAGTCTAGTAGAGAAAAATTGCATCTGGCATTAAAAAAGCACCTTAAAAAGCTGTTAAAAGTAAGTAAAAATCCTTCAATGAAAAGAATCATCAGCAGAGAGCTAATAAAGCAGGATGAAACATGTTGAAGTATTCTATATGAATACTGTATCTAAAGTGTTCTTATACAGGAATCCAAATGAAAGCAAAACTATTGATGATGGGAATCAGGTACCTAGATAACATCTACCTTGGATTACTGGGCAAAACGGGTTTCCAGGATTATCTAGATATTCCTATTTAATACATTATCCATTAATACATCCATCTGAAACACAAAAAATGTGATTCATGACCCCTGCATTATGTTGTTATTTCTGAGGCTTTAAGGGGCTTTTACTAAATATCTGCTAAATATATTTAATGCAAACAAAGCAAAGTTCTGTGATAAGGCAGAGAGCTGCCCCTTCTGGATCACTGGTCCCACACCTTACAGAGCAGGATCTTGTCTGTGGAAGATGGGATTCATTGTTAGACAGATTCCTGGAGTTTCTGGTAATGAAAATTATATATATATACAGAGAGAGGTTCTGCCTCACATATATTTAAAACATGATTCTATAGTACATTGTTGTACAATTCACAGCAGTGAAATTAGTGGGAAGGGGAATGAATAGCATTTTACACTTATTTTGTACCACATAAAGAAAGCTTCTAGGTATAGGGAAAGAAAGGAATGAAGCTCCTCACACATCCCTGATAAAACAGGGGAAATACAAAATTAAAAATTTTAACCTGAGACGAAGTACATTTGATTTTCATGGTATTCACATAAGTGCATCAAAGTAAAATGTTATTCCTACACTCAAACAGGATTTCAAGTCTTTATGTTTTTTGTGCAAACAGGAGTTCTGAGTCTCATTTATTCTGAACCACTGTAGACTTTGATAGCTTGTGATTTTAAAAAGTTCTCATAAGCTGTTTTAAACTGTTTGAATACAGCATGACAAAAGCAACTGAATGTCATCATCTCATTTCACTCATCTCTCATTTAATTCTCCTGTTTTGTGTCATTGAATCACTGGAACTCACTCTTTCATAATTTATCAGGAACCTGATCAAAGAATTAAATGCTTTCATATACCTTGGCCTAGAGGAAGTCAGGAGTAACAAATATTTTATAAGAAGTATTCAGATTGCAGAAAAAATACTGCCTTAATGATACTTTTCCCAAAATGCCCTCTTCTCGTAGGTGATATGTTTTAACATTTAGTCTAATCAAAAATAACTGGGTAATTCTACAAAGACATTTATAATGATTTTACAGAATTAATGAATCATCGGGAAAATAATATCAAAGCACAGCTGACTGGGTTCCTATTCAGCACTTCTGAATCACTGCTCATTGAGCAAAGCAGTCACTGGACAATGGGGGTTTTGCCTGAGCAAAATGTGAGTCAGGGGACCTGGACTCGCATTGTCTTCACTGGGAGTTTTGCCTGCATATGGAGTGAGCTGAGACTTCTGGTGAATGGTTCCCATTCACAGCACAGCTAAGCAAAGCACCCAATGCATCACCATTCTGAAGTTAACACTAGGTGGTAGACATAACTGGAGGAAATACAGACATTTTTGGAGCCATGTGAAAGGCCTGTATAAAGCAGCATTTTCAAATGCATTGTCTCTTATTTCCCCTTATTTTGGCCTAAATGTTTTTGTTTTGAAAGGCATCTGGCTGTTCGCTCTTCCCTTTGGTTTAACAAATTAATTAAAATAATTTCCTTTCTGCATGCAATCTGTAGGCGGAAGAGACGCCTCTGTTTGGAAGGGAAGAGTTGGCATCCTTGCAATTTAAAAGGAAAATCTGTCCCACTGTCCATACCCTCTATCATTGTTTAGTTGGAGAAGGGAGAGGTTTCTAGCTAGCCACTTTTCAGCATGCAGCTATGCAAGCGCATATCCACTGTCTGTAGAGACACCCCAGGCTACATGTTTATGGTAAAAATTCCTCCATGGACCCACATCAGGATGAGAGAGACCTTCAAGCAGCCTCCCAAACCCCTGGGAGCTGGTATAGGAGGAACACCAGTAAAAGCTAAAGGTGAAAAAGAAGATACAGTGAACTAAAGAGAAAGAACAAGACGGCAGGACAAAAGGAGGGGGAAAATAACATGAGTGAACAGAGGGAAAAGGATTATTACAAGCTACCCAAAGAAAACTCATGAAATAAGGAATGGTTTGGAATAGGCATCTCAGAATCAAATAGGACCAAGGTCTAACTTTCCCTCAAAAATTTGATCCATTGATTCGAATTAAAACAAGACCTGTTCTGAGCCATTTTTCTCTGACTCAAAGGAAACTAGTGGTGGGCTAAGGAGTAAAAATGGAGATAGAATCAATGGAATAAAGGGAGAAGGAGAGCAGTGAACCTGCAAAAACATGGGAAGTAGTTGCTTTACCAAGGAAAAAAGGGCAAGGAGGTGACAAGGACATTAAATTAACTTGTCCTGGGGTAGAAGTTCACAATGGAGCAGAATGGAAGGAGTAACTGACAGCATGAAAACAAATCTGATGTGTATTATGCACTGATATGTAAATTAGGGATAGGATGCTATATTATGGGAGAGATACTTGATTTACATCTTACTTTTAACAATTTCTGGTCCGAATGAAAAGACTACTCTGTGTTTTCTTTCTATAGATGCATTTATAATATATGTTATAAAAGCTTTCATTGTATGTCACAGAAATCTAAATGAAAACAATGTACAATGTATTAATCCTTTGTCTTGTTACAGAAAGACAGCATTAAAATGTGGATTCAATGTATCTTTTTTGTGATTGTAGTTATATTTAATTACAATGATCTGAATTTCTCTGTACAACAATAATATTCATATCCTCTCAGAAGCTGAGTGAAGAAATGGATGCTGACAGAACAAACTGAGGTAACATCACACCAATTATGTACCATCCTTTCCTTGGAACATACTTGTTCACACTATCTAATCCTTAATTTATATATATATGTGCTGACAGGCATTTAATCACATTTTTAGAAGAACAATGAGCAATAAATATTAAAGGACAGTTCCTGTTTTAAGCAAATTGCCGATTACTGATGAGTTCTGTGAACTCTGGATCCCAACAGAGAATGGAATTCCAGAATGAAAAACACAGCAAGAAAATAAATGCTGACCACCACACAGCCTGAGTGTCTGGATGCCAGGGATACTATGAAACAGATATTTTGAGATCTTCCATAGTATATTAAACAGAGATCCTCCAAAAGAACCCAATTACTTTAAATCATCCTAGTCTATGTGAACTAAAGACATAGAAGCAAAACAGACTTTCTGCCACTCTGTTTTGCAAACCTGATGCTGCTTTTTCCTTTGCTGAAAATTTGCATGTTTTCTCAGAGCCTGTTTCTTTCTCACAATAAACAATGCAAAGCCCTCCTGCCAAAAAAATGTCCAAATGCTAAACAGTTGCTATTATAGTCATTATTATAGCAGCAACTTTGAGCTGCGTGCTTTTAAATTATAATTATTTTTACAAAAGATTTTTGTGTATCTTGATTGCAGTAATTATGATTCCATAGTAGTAAATGTCTATTTAAAAAGTCACGTTAGCTTACTGCTCCAGATAAATTAGTTTCCTTAAATGAACTTCATATGTATGGGTGGTTTTCTCTGTATTTATTCTACTTGCTATGCTAACAAAAAACTAGGATGTATTAAACAGCTGATAAATCACCGTTTCATTACAAAAATAACTATGGACAAAGATGTCAAATGAAAAGCAATGTTTTTTACGAAAACATAGATAATACCATCTTCTAATCCAGGAATGTCCATTCCTCTTTAGTCTTGTTTCTCACCTATCTGTCTTTGCTTTGTAAGGAGGATATGCCAAGGAAAAAAAAAGCAGTGGAGAAAGAAAAAATAACGTGAGACCAATCTGTTGTACATGCTAGCACATGTGGTAGTGATAAGCCTGTACCTTGTTTAAAGAACAATATACACAGCAGCTCAAGATTCAAGAAACGGGCTTCTTCAACAGCAAATCTGGGAGTTAAGACAGAAAACAGTTCAGCCAGTGGGACACCCAAAAACGATGCTATTATCCCAAATCAGAGCCCATGTGGGACTGTTGCTCTGTTGCCACTGTGACAGGCAGGGATTGGAGGCCACGATTTAAAGCACCCGTGGCAGTGTGTATTCTCTGCTGAAGCATCCCCAGGGCACCCTCAGTAACTCTGCCAACTCACAAGCTACTGAAGTTTAGCAGCTGGGTTTAAAAAAAAAAAAAAAGGAAATCGGGAAGAGGAAACCAAGAGGGACCTGAGCAACAGGGGGTAACAAATTTCTGGCTCCATGCCATGCTCTTTTGTAGCTAGCCACAATGTTGTATTAACTTTTCAGATGAACCTGTCTTTCCCTCGGCACCCATTTAAGTGGTTGCCACTGGCTGTGGGAAAGCCAGAGGAGCCGTAGTGTAGGGCTGCTGGCATCTGAAATGCTATCAGATGAGATCCCATCCGATTTCTGACAATGACACAGCCCCATCCTATCCCCAGTCCTTCCTAGACAACCTTGCTTATTCTTCGGTGAGAATCACCCCATTGTACATAGAGACATTCACATCCTTGATAAGAGAGTTCGGGGAAAAGTTCACGAGCCGCATCCTCTGCTGGTATAACTTCATTTCCCTTCCCCCTGCTCCCAAGAGTGAGTGCTGATCTGACGCCCTGTGTTGAAAGGAAACAAGGTTGTCTATTCAGCTGCAGTCAGACATACAGTGTGTGTTAAGGCCCAGACAGCCCATGATGCTGAGGGGAGATACTAAAGGTTCGTGTTTCTCTGCTGGGAATTTTCACAGGGCAGAAAAGGAATGCCGCCTTTTTTGTGTGTAACTTCCGACTGACTACTGACAGAGCTCAAAGCCTAAAATCATGTTTATTCTCACGGCACAAGACCTCGAAATGCAGGAATAAAAATGACCGAGAGGATTTGTTGGCTAGCTTGAGTGAGCAATGTTAAGACTGTAATGGGACATTAATAGAAACACAGAAATAAATCACTTTACATTTGAAATACTTTTTAACAGAATAGTAGCATTTTCTAAAATAATTAAATCCTTACCATTAACAGAACATTTAACACTGATTTTGAGGTTTTTTTTAAAAGTGAACTTGACCAACATATCAAAGATAAACTGAAATTCAGTGTAACCAGTAGAGGAAGTTTCCTCTAGAAGTGACCAAGAAATGCTTGGTTCCTGCCATGGAGTGGTCTTAGAATTGGATTCCTTTAGGAGAAACAAAGCTAGATCTTCCAGTCTAAGCACTAAAAGGTGTTTGGGGCACTAAATGAGGTTAGAAGCAATTCATTGCAACACTTCCAATGTGGAGATTCTGCAAACGTTGCAGTCAGAACGAGCTGTGGATCTGCAGATCTTTTCCTGCAGCACTTCATACTTGCTAACAGAACATAGCCTCTAAGTTTTTTGATGATTGTAGTGCACATACAGGCCAAATTTGGCTGCCTCACATTTGCTGTCCAAAATGGAGGCATTCATCAAATTCCCCTTTGATATTTGAAAAGAAACCTCAATTTCTCCTACTCATTTTAGCATGCTTAAAAGAGCAAGAGCCAACTGAGTATCTCAGAAAGAAAACCATGCCATCATCCTGTGGAAATATTCAGGAGCCTAAGGCTTAGCTTTGCCAAATATTTGCTCACTTGTAGGATTAAATTCGACCTCTTAGAGACTGAGCTTCTTCACTGATACAACAGAGTATAATGGTAATAAACAGTTCTAAGCTGGACTGCAGCTTGAAAGGGAGTAATATATTTTCTTA
The DNA here is from genome assembly GCF_052056855.1 of Sturnus vulgaris. Lineage (NCBI taxonomy): Eukaryota > Metazoa > Chordata > Aves > Passeriformes > Sturnidae > Sturnus > Sturnus vulgaris. Next base: position 70,459,829 of record NC_142283.1, on the reverse strand, counting down.
TTTTGTCCAACTTAATTGAAGTCTGGAACATATTGTCATGCCATTTACCACGAAAAAACATATTCTTTCACAAGAATTTTACTCCAGTTTTATCATTATGTTATCAACAGTGTTTCACTGAGCTTCTAACTAAAACTCCAACACTTCAGATATTCAGCCAGTATTACTTTATAGTGCTGACTTATTAATATGAAACCTATGTTACTTTGAATCTGAAAGTTTATTTCAGCTGGGATCCATGTAGTCTCATGCCACATTTATTGCTATCTGGGAAATTAAAGGATTGTACCATTTGTTGCTTCATTTCCACTTTTTGCATTTGCTACAACTGGCTTCCCTGGGTTTTTTTTTGATAGCTCTAGTCAGCTGAAAATAACAATACTTTGTGTTGGAACAGCAGCTTCCACTCTAATACCTTTACTTATTTTACAAAGGCACTCAGATACTGTGCAAAGTACATGTACTGACAGACTTTGTCAGCCACGAGCAAGCAGTGCTGGGGTTTGCCACAGCACACGATTTCAGCTGGCTTGGGAGGACGAGGTCCAAGTCAGAGCCAGCCCTTGCCCTGTGCTTTTGCAAGCCACCTGGGGCATTATCAGAGAAGGGCTGAAACTGGAATCCAAAGCACAGATTAGAGTGCTGTGCTAGTACATCAACACAGACAGGATCATCCAGGCCTTAGGTCGTTCCTTGGCAATTTTTATGAAAAAAACTACCCCCCTGAAGCACAAAGAGATAATTTCATCTATGTAAATTTGGTGGTTGCACTGATGGCTTGCGCTCTGGTTACTCCACAAACAACAATGTTTTTGTATATCCTTTGCCTTGACTGATTCAATCTGAAATCTACAATGTGTCTAACTTCTAAATTGCTCTTCCTAGTAACTAAAACTGCAGGAAACACTACTAATAGAAGAACATAACCAATAACATTTTAAATTTGTCCTAGTCTTAGTATTAAATACTGCATACTAAATCAGTTAAATCTATTGTGTATATAAAGGGAAATTCCAGTGCATTTTAATTACATATGTTGCAGAGTGACACCACGCTATGAACTTACTTTACTCTTTTTTTTTGCTATCCAGGGATAACTAAAATTCATCAGGTTTTATAATATAAAGGATAATGCTCTTGAAAGTTAAACTCAAAATAAATGAATGTCAGAAGATGAAAGTGCGAGGAAAAAAGACAGTAAATTTTGAGCATATTGCCATAAAAACTCTTAATATTCTGTTTCTCTAAGAAGTGTGTAATGATATCTGTTGTTCTCTGAGAGATAATAAAAGTATCACTGTTGAAGTTAAGCTGAGCTGTCCGACTGATTATTGTTTATTTTCATTTTGTCTCACTGAATAGTTAATTCTCTCACAGGATTATCCTCATTTCTCATAGGCTCCAGTATTAATGAAAGCATTAAATGATGACATGCTTTTGGATCCCCTCACTCGGGGCCTGACCCTGTCCCATTAAGTCAAGTGGATCATTACTATTCATATGAGCAGAGGGCAGAACTATCTGGGAGGTTTTGCAGAAAGCAAGCCATACTCCAAAAAGAAAGATCAAACAAGCAGATTGCTAGAGGGCAAAGGTTAGTTAAAAGGTCAGTCCACGTCTGCAGAAAAAATAGTGAAAGTATTTAAAAACTGCACTGCAAAAAATTAAAATGAGATAGACATTTAAAATGCCAGGTGCAAGAAAACATAGCACGTGTTTCTGTCTTTGCAATACAAGCTGTCAACGTTTATTCTTAAATTTTAAAGTAAATTAATAACTTTATTTAGATGTTTCTATCTTACATTAGACACCAAAGATCAAGATTCCATGGTACACAAATCAATCTCAAACCTACATTAATCATAAGCAAATTTGAAATGATTGTTAGATTATTTTCCTCTACATTATACATCATTATTTGAATCACATTTAAATTGGAAAACCCTTTGGCAAAACCATTACTCTGAGTGGAAGTAAATCTGCTCTTAATTTTATTTTGTATCTATCTATTCTTTGAGTGTATCATACGTAAGTCTTTTTCCTGTATACGTAAAATGATTTCACAGGAAAATAATTTAAATGTCAACAACATTTATAAACAAATCTTTAAAGATGAATATATATAAATGAATTATATATTTATCATAAAATTATATAAGTTTCATTTTACAATATTTGTCATATAAGAAAATAATTTAAATCCTGTGCAAGATGCACTGAAATATAATTATGGAATATTTTAACCTGACTTTACCAATGCTTAAAATTAAAGTGTTTTTCTAAAAATGAAAGGTTTTTTGGGAATTCCCCTGACTCCCATCAACAAATACCTTCTCAACAATGCATACTTTGAAATGCTGGAAAAACTGAAGGCCATTTATTTCTCAAAAGTGGATATTTTATACCTTTCCTTTCACTCATTCATTCTCTGCTATTGAAACGGGCTGAATGGGACTTGCTATCAGTGAGTTTAAATTGCCAAACAAGAGGCAAGTCCTACTATGTATTTTAAATATCTACAAGAAACATACAAAGAGTTATAACTGATCATGTTTTTCTCTTTCCTTGATAACGCTCCAGTTGCTTCTGAAAGATATGTCTGGTTCCCCACCCTGGGAAGACTGGATCTGGGATAGCTGTGTTTAAGAATTAGAAAATACGTGATAGCTTTCACACCATGCCTGTTTTCAGAGCAAAGTAGCATGCTCAGATATTATACAATTTATTTCAAAAATCACAGGGATAGTGTTATATAATTATGTTTAGGATTTTCAGATGTCCGGCCTGGAATGCCAAATGAAGAAGCGCTCCAGCCTCCCCTGCTCTGTGTGTGTGCGATCCTTCAATTCTTCCCGGATCCTGATTTTGCATTTCTAACGAAGCTGAACTGACAAAGCGTGAAAGTGGTCTAAAAGGAAAAACAAAGAAAGTGACCCTGCTTTCACTGTGCCAAGACTAATCAATATTCCAGAAGCCCCGCTTTCCCCTCTCCGCTGGTGCGTGGTTCGGAGTGGGTTGGTTTTGTCCCTTTTTTTTTTTTTTTTTTTTTTTTTTTTTTTTTTTTTTTTTTTTTTTTTTTCCGGCGCTGCCGGGCTGGCAGTCTCCTCCCCTTTCCTTAAGTTACAGTGATAGTAAGTTGCCGTTCTCCGGAGCACATGCAGATGTCAGCTTTCCCCCTGCCGCCCGCCCGGCTCCGCAGCTCCGCGCTCCCCGCCGGGCAGCGCCCGCTCCATCCGCGCTCCTGAGCGCACGGAGGGTCCGCCAAGGTGAGCCCATCCTGTCCTTCGGGGAGGGTTGGACCGGGCAGAACTCATTTCTCGCTCCGTGCCTTTGTATCTCGATTAATTAATGCAATGATCCTTTTGGCTGCGCCCATATTCTCTCTCGATCTTGATGTAAATTGTACAGGACAGATTAGCTGCGTTAAACATCCTGGAAAGAAAAGGCACTGTGAAGGATCTCTCTGTCTCTCTTCTTCTTCTTCTTTTTTCTTTTTTTTTTTTTTTTTTTTTTTTTTCCCTTCACCAAAATGCTTCCACTAATCGGTTGGGAGGGAAAAAAAAAAAAAAGAAAGAAAAAAAAAAATCAAATCCTGCTTCCACACAGCAGTCTTCTCCACGGAAGAACACTTACTAATTTAACTATTTAGCTAGGTCTCAGAATGTTTCCACTCCTTAAAGAGGCAAAGTTTATATCATTCTGTTAAAATTCAGGGAGGATATTGCGCTAAAGTGCCGGTCTTGAAACATATGGTAAAAGTAACGATCAAAATCCACCAAAATATACTTGTTACAACATGCGATTTTGTTTAAAACGTGTTGGCTGAAACCCCCGTGTATTAACATTTTAAGTGCTTCCTAAAAAAATAAAATAAGGTGTTTTGGCACTAAACTAAGAATGAGATGTTAGAGTTGAACTGCATATAAACAGAGACAGATTTCAGCACAAGCAGCTAAGTTTATCCATTTATTCATTACTAATTTCTTTTTAAAAAGCATGCCAGTGAATATTAACTAAGACCTCAGAAAAAGGGATTCTCAGTCTGGGAAATACCTTTGAGGACACTCCATTATTAAGCAAAGACATATCCAGCAGCCATCAAAACAACCTAAAATAAAAAGTAGTACCTTAATGAAAAACTGTTAATATTGAAACATTTTAAGGTCGATTCAGAGTGTGATTTATTAAAGTCACACGTGGTGTGGTTCTTGGGTTGTCCTGCACAGGTCCAGGATTTGGGCTGCATGATCCTGATGTGTCCCTTCCAACCTAGTTAGTCTGCGATTCTGTGATATATGCTCGTAATTGCTGTCAGGACAAACCAAGCATTACTCTGCAATGTGAGCTGGTATTACAGTCTGAAGCAACAAGTTAAGTGGGATATTACTTCTGATGTTTCACAGATGTGCTCAGAGTAGTTTATACAGCTAAAAGATGAATGTTATCAACATAAAGCTGTCAAAGGCATATCTTCTAAATAGTGGTTGAGGGATAAATAAACTATTGCTGCTGCCATTTCCATGTGAAAAGAAGGAGTTGAGCCAATGCATTCAATCATTGAAAACATCTGAAATGTAGAATAATTTAAATTTACCAGTTTGAGCAAAATACTTATCTTCAATGGTTAATGCGAAGGTGTGCTAGATTTTAATTGCTTGATAAAAAGTAGAAAATAAAGCCTGACAGATAGTTTTAAACATTATAATACCATCAGTTTCTATGATTTGTAGTGATTTTACATTTATGTATCAATAGCAAATACAAAAAAAAAAGGTTACTCCTGGGTTTTACAGCATGACAGCAGTTCAGGTTAATCTCTGAAGACATGGGACACTTATCTGATCAGTCTTTCTAATCCTACTTTCAAAGTCATTGAGGTTTGGCATCAAAAACTGCTTAGAACAATATAAATTTTACTGAAATTATGAAGAATATTTGCTTCTATGTAAATATATAGCTAATAATTCCCCTAAAATCTGACTGCAAATTTGATACTTCTTGTCTTGCAGGTTTCTCCAATACCTCCCACCGAAAAGAGTCCTCCACTTTCCTGAAGGGATACTCACAGAAGTTAACTATAAAAGAAAGCTTTCAGCAAGATAAATGACTAAAGGCAACGGAGAAGATCCAAAACCTGGAAGTAGGATGGAACGAATTCAACAAGGAGTCCGGAAACGTACACTTTTGGCAAAAAAAAAAGTGCAGAGCATAACAAAGGACGATGTTAAAAGTTATTTAATGAGGAATGCCTTTGTGCTCTTCACCGTTGTTGCTGTGATTCTTGGTGAGTAATTTGTTCAATAGGAATATTTTGTTCTCCAGTGCATTTGACAATGACGATGTGACTGGGTGATTTGCATTACAAATGAGTTTCCAAATTCTTCTGTACTGATAAGAATGTTCTGGCTTGGAGAGTTTTGGCTTTGACAGCTACATGAAGTCCAAGTAAGAGCCATTAAATTATTCTAGTAATTCCTAAGAAGAATTTTGGTGAGAAAAACCAAGCAGAACAGCTGTATTACAAATCCTTCTCTTAAAGAATCAGATACAATAACTGAACTAATTGAATGTTTTCAATTGTATATTTTTCTACCAAGGCCAGTTGCAGCAAAATGCTCAGAAAGTAACTTATTCATCTATCTATCAAAAAATTAACACTTTGCAACGGTGAACAGATATTCTCAATAAACTAAATGAAGAGACATTTCTAAGCAAAAATATATAATAAATACAGCCTCAATCTTTTCAGTTTTCCCTTGATAATACAAACCTAACTTTATTCTCCCTCAGCCACTCACAATCTTACACATGCATCTTTCAGATGCAATTTGGGCAACAATGGCAATGTTACTTACTCAAAGGACTTAAAGATAGCCCCTGATTAAACGCCTTTTAAGAGTATACTGAGAGGAATCCAGTACATCAAACAACCTTTAGATTTGGAAGGCATCAAAATGTAAATTCAAAATATTGCTACATACTTTGAATTACCATTAGAAAGAGAATCTACTGAGAAAAACATGCAATTTTTTAAACTAATTTTCTTTTAAATGTTTACATGATCATTTATGATAATTTTTCTTTAACTAGAGATTTTCAATGTGGTGCCATATTTCATGAAATAACCACTCTTTACAGGGTGAGCAAGAACTTAATGGCTTTACTGTATGGCTTTAACTTTTCTCAGTCTAAAATATAAAATTGTGAATCTGATCACGATGGTGATGAAAAACCATATGTAAGCACCTAAGGATAATGGTCTATATCTTTTGCCTATGTAGGCCCTAATGTCCTTCATAATGCTGTTCTGTATAGGTCTGCTTGCTGTGTTTCTACAACTCTTCCAGGAATTGAAATTTTAGGGTTTTACCATTATTGTTGCTTGATACCACATCAACACTGTCATTTCAAATTAATATCTAGTTTGATGGTCTTTTTCTGGGAGAAATTAGTATTAATTTGCCTATTGGTAAAATAAAGTACTTTTTTTGTTAAAGCAGAATTTCAGTTTCTGATATTTATAAATAGTATTTGATAGTAAGTGTTTTTAATTCCTAACTAAGAATTTTTTTTGTGTAAAAGCCCCATTAATATCAGGGGTAAAAAAAATTAGGCTCAGAAAAAGCAGAGCAAGTCAAGCAGATTTTGAAACACTGACAAAATGCAAAGAGCACAATTCTTTGATTGTTACTTTTCTATGCAGCATGGGGAAAAATAAATTTTTTTGCAATTTTTTCTCTGTCATCTACGTCCAGTAGGGCTCCCACAGATTTGTCAATGTGGAAATGAAATGTAGACTGGACAAGTGTTTTTGCTGTTATTTCTGGTTCCAATTAATTTTGGGTGACTACTGACACTCTGCCCACTACTCCACTACCACCTACAGCAGAGGATCAATAGGCACTGGAACACAAGTTGGAGAACAGATGAAAATGAGTAGCCTAGGATGAGCTGGCTGCTCCAATTCTGCTCATGAACTTGTAGACATATGTAGTATAACGTGGAAGAAAAGATCTTCTTGTTATTATCACAAAAAGCTCAAAATTTTTCTTCCATTTGCTATTCGTGGTGTAATTTTGCAGTACCTATGTAGGATCAGAACAGTAATTTCATGGTTTATCGATTATAAAAGGTAATATTTGGGGCTTTTGAGAGTTTTTTGTTGTTGTGGAAATACTCAGAAGTAGGGAACAGATGGCTAAAGAGTTTGGAACACTCAGTGGTTGAACTCCATCTGCATAGTTTGGCAAGGACTAAGTTGTTATCATCACTCAGTTGTTTGGTGATCTGTGGAAAATCAGGTGGTGGGCTTGATCCCTTTCCTAGCAGACGGTAATCAATGTTGCAAAATTAGCCCACCAATTAGCACTACTGGCTCTCCCCTCTGAGATGCTTGGATGTGAGTCTAGGTGGAAACCAAACTACGCTCAGGCCAGGGTTGAATCATTTACAAGAAATAATGCTCAATGCTCTGTAATCTAACAGACAGATGACAGTTCTTAGAGCTGTAAGTCCAGAAGTTTTCATAGTGACCATACTGGGGAAAAGATTTTATTTAAAGACAGCCTTTCTTCAGAGACATTTTTTTCCACATCTCTTTTATCAAGGGACAAGCGTGAAAAAGCCTTTTTAAATAGAGAATTTCCTATTTCTTTGCTGAGAATGATTGATTTTGATAGAGGTGCAGTATGTAGGATCTTACCTTAGTTCCAATACTGTAGTTTATAGTGGGGACTTGGGCTTGTGTTGAAGTGGGAAACTTGCACTTTGCTATGAAAAGGGCAACTACAACATGCAATTCTCACTGTTGTATACAGATATGTTGAAAATAGAGTGAGGTTTTTCTGGTATTCATATGACAAGGTGAAATATATTTGTATAGTCATTCTGTTGTAACTCTGATTCTAAACTGAATTCTAAACTAAATTCACTAGCTGCTGCCACACTAACCAATTATTCATTAAAAACGTAGTGATGAAGATGCAAGAAGCTTTAATTCATCTTTACAGATACTCAGAACTATTCTCTATTCCCTAAAAAAATGCATGGAATGTCCTTCAGACCTTCTGCATAGGTAGGGTCTGTCTAGCACATTATCATAATCATTGTTAATATTTTTAGTGAAATTTAAGCTTTCCTCAAGTCCTCTGCAAAACTTGGGAAAAAGCATAGTCAGTAAGTGAATTATGGGGCAAATTTTCACGTTCTCCTTGTTCATATAAAGATATTATGAATTCGTTTTCTTTAGTCAATCTTGTCAAGACCCAATAGATGAGAGTAATCATGTGAGACAAATTTGTGAGGATGACCACCGGTAAATTGAGAATATCACGATGACCAGGAGCACTTTAAGGTAGTGTAGGGATGGATCACGGTGGCTCATGGAAAGTCTGCAGGAAGTCTCACAAACTTTGAAGTGCTAGCCAAATTACTAGCAAAATCTCAGGCTCTCCCACACTATTCAGAATCATCATCCTGTCCCCAAAGATTCCTTCCTTTCAGATACACCCTTTATCAGCCTGCCTTTATTCTCACATCCCATTTTCTGAAAAATGGCACAGGAGCCCAGACTCTGACAGGACTCCAAATGCCAAAGAATCTCCTATGGGTTCAGAACTTGTACTGAGGGAAAGACAGAGACACAGAGCTCTGCTGAGCAGAGATCCTCAGAAGCTGTCAGTAGAGAAAAGCTGTTTTAATTGAGGGACTCAGTGGAACAGAGGCAGGTGGTGAAGCAAATACCATGAAAAGCAGTTTCTGCATAGTTGTTAAGTTCCAGCTAAAATCTTTTTGCCGGTGGTATATGTTGCAGTTGTCTGCTGGGACATTCAAGGTTGAGGGGGATGGATCCAGTCCTGTTTTCTGGCTCCCTGTTTTCCCCAGGGAAGAGGGAATGCAGGACTGGCTGTGTCATTGAAGCCAGGCTTCTGTAATTGCCAGCAATCTCACAGCTGGTATGAAATATAGATAAATCCATACACCTCTGCTCTGCGACAGCATGCACCATGTGGGAGATTCCAAAACTTTCCAGTGTGTTTACCAAAAAAACCTAGTTAAAAGTACAGGAAGAAGACAAGTGAGACAAAGGCCTTGCCCCTTGTCCCCACAGAAAAAAAAAAAAGCAAAGAGATAAATAAAGGCTTGAAAGGATCCTTGGTGAGACAGAAGACAAAGAACCCACAAAGCACTTACAATATCTGAACAGTGAGGAGCTGTGCAAAGGGGCAGATTCTCCTGTCCTGGGGAGCCTCCCTGTCTGAACACCAGTCTAAAGACCTGTGAGGTACAAGTGTGTGATACACAGGCAAGCAAACCTCGGGATGATGCCATGAAAACGGCAGCTTTGTGTGCTGAAGCAACATCTCTTCTGCTGTTGGGAGACCTCTGAATCCACTCAAGGGTGAGGCTGACATGCCCAGAGAAGAGTATTTGACCTCACTATATATTGACATTGAACACTGTGACAATTCCTGATGCAGCATTGGCAAAATTTGCATGAGAACAAAGTGAAGATCCATCACTGAAGAAGAAACAGCAGTTGGACCTGAGTTTTAGGTGAAAGAATATGTTAAAACACAAAGAGAGAAATTATACGAAAAAGAAATAAAAGGATACATACAAGAAAATCAAGATAGTTGACTGCAGTTAAAGAGAAATTATTTTTATGCTGAACTTAGAGGCTGACTCTGTCTCAGGGTTCTCCTAAAGAACCTGCCTAACACAATTGATTTCTCACTGAGTGACAAAACCTTCCTAACTAATATTCTGAAAAATCTGCTAATCAAAGCCTTTTCTTTTAATATAAAATAGTTACAATTTTGGAAGGAAAAAAAAGCATAAACAGACACCATAAAACCCAGAGTGACACTTAGAACTGCAGAACTTCTTTTCAAAAGGAAGAAAATTTATAGAAATGCAAAGAACTTTAACTCTGCCATTAAGTAAGCCAGCAGTAAAACTCAGACTGTAAAATATGAACAGTACTCTAGTTCAACAGTTATTTGCAAAATAAAGTAATGTTAATATATTATCACAGTCCACATTTCTTATCATTAATTCTGGTGTTACTGAAATGAAACAGCAATGATTGTTGAACTACCATACATGGCACAGAGTAGTAACAATAAACTTGGCTACCTTGTGAATAACAATTAAACATTCTGGAGAGAGCAGCTGTGTATAAATGCACAGTAAAGATCCAAAAGCTGTCAAAAATCAACTTAATTCTATCTTAATGCTCTAAACTGCCAAACCAGTGGACTTGCAAAGTGATGCTCAAAAGCACTATGTCTGAATGGTCATAAAACAGTCCAGAGAAATATACTGTCACTCCACTCTTCATACAGATTGAAGAAAGGCTGTTGAGATTCTCAAAATTCTCCCTAGAAGTTAAAAACAAATGTAGTTATATAATACTACTTCCTAAAAATCAAAATTCAAGACTATCCTAGGCAAAATGTGGGGCAGTAACTGTGTGGGACATTTAGAATGTAGTTTCTCAGAGATTTTACAAGAAAATTCTCTGAATGCCATTAGAGAATGGTCATCGTGCTATCTGAAGATATTTTACAACTGAAACAGTATTTATCTCCAGGATTCTCAAGAAAACTTTCGTATTGATCCTGAAAGGGGACTGAAAAGGCATATCAACAAGAAATAACTAGTATTAGGGCTTGCCAACCCTTTCTATTTTTCAATAGACAGGAACTACAATTGCTCTGGTGGCTGCAAGGCAGCACAAAATCATAAGCAAGATGCCAGTGATTTGTATGCTGAGTAAATATTTAACATTGCTAGATCCTTACTAGCACTTGTAAAGCTAGAACAAGATGTCATTGGAGATGAAATGTTTTTGAGTTGGCCCCAGTGAAGGTGTGGCTGAAGATGGTATGTTCAGTTGTTCATGAATTCCTGAAAATTTCATTCCTTTAGATTAAAATTATGACAAAATTTCTTGAAATAGCCAGGCATCTGAAAGTTTCAAGAGATTGTATGGTATCATAGAAAAAGTGTTTTTATAAAATTCTTAACTTTAAGTGCATTTGAAAAGTTATACAAAAAAATCTAATATTAAAGAGAAATAAACAAAGGAGCTAGATATTCTAGGTGTTGAAAAGGCTGCTAAAAAAAAAGTAAAATATAAATGTAGGCATTGGGATGATTTGTACTGTAATGTAGCAAAGTCCTCTGGATCAGTAGCTGAGACATACTACATTTTTTTTATTTTTCATGCCTTGTTAAAGGAAAATCAGGTGTTTTGCAACCACCAGCTTCATAAAATAATCCATGTAGTCACATTAGTTGTGTATATCCTCCGACAATCCTCCCAATTCCTTCTGTTTGCTGTGCATTTCCTCAAGATTCTGTATTTGATTTTATTTTCAATCACAGCCCCGTAATCTTATGGTAAGTAAATTTACAACAAGGCAGACACTGAGGTGCTGCAGTGACTCCAGAGACAGACAATGGAGCTGGGGAAGGGTCTGGAGCACAAGTCCTGTGAGGAGCAGCTGAGGGAACTGGGATGTTTATCCTGGAGAAAAGGAGTCTCAGGGGGGACCTTTTCACTCTCCACAACTCCCTGAAAGGAGGGTGTAGCCAGGTGGGGATTGGCCTCTTCTGACAGATAACAGGACAAGAGGAAAAGGTCTGAAGATGTGTCAGAGGATGTTTAGGTTGGATATTAGGAAAAATTCCTTCATTGAGGTTGTCAAACACTGAAGCAGTCTGCCCTGGGAAACAGTGGAGCCGTCATCCCTGGAGATGTTTAAAAGTTGTATAGATGTGGCACTTTGGGACATGGCTTAGTGGTGGACCTGGCAGTGCTGGGTTGAGTTGAGCTTGGTGCATGTAGAGGTTTTTTCCAGCCTCAGAAGTTCTATGATTCAATGGAATTCAGCATATATTGAATTTTTTTTTTTCCACAGCATATTACAATTCAGTTTAACTGGAGCTTTGGAGCACTAAGGTAATGCAAGTGACAATAAAAAAGTACTTAGGAAGGAGCAATAAGAAATTTCTGCCTCATATCAATTTCTCCCTCTATGTCCACAGAATATTCTGTGGTGTCTACAATGTATATTAGAGAGCAACAAGGCTCCTCACCAAGAAATCTTAAATTATTCATGGATACAAAAAATATATATGATATGGAGTAGGGAAGAAACTATGGAAAATGGCAGAAGAATAAATGGTAATTATTTCAGAGGAATTTTAGTAAAAGCTGGATTATTACATTTATTATGTCAACCCATCAGACTTAAAGTTGTATAGCCAGTGTTTGCACTTTCAATCAACACAATGAACCACGGGGTATATAACCCTTTAAAATCCATTCAAGAGTAACTTATTTTGTGTCTTGGTTTCATGAGACTTTTTAAAATAAAAGAGTAAATAATAGGTTTGAGGAGCTGTACAACAGTGAAAGGGAAATAATTAAATGTTGGAAAAGAGTCAAAGAATACGAGAAGTATCACAGGAGAATTTGTTTAATCTCCTATGTCCTTTCTCTTAACATGAATTTTATTCACCTTTTGAAATCTTGTTCAATCCTCTACATTAAAAAAAATACAATATCTTGCTTGAAATTTAGAATGTGAATATATTGGCATGGATAGAATACCACAAATTGAAATGAGCTTGAGAGTTTCAAAGTGTGCTTGTTTTACACCTTTTACTGTAACTTGGTATAATTGAAAATTGATTTTTACAAAACAAAGTCTATAAAAGATGGGGCTTAAATTTTAAGCATTATTTGTACTGCAACATAATCTGACCCCTCAAACTGCCTCTAGCAAATGCTTTGGTTTTACCATGCACAAGGGCTAATTACAGAAAAATAGCAGAATTCCTTTTCTATTACAGGACCAATAATCAGGGAATTCCTGGGAGTACTAACCCAAGGTAGTTGACAAATAAGTCTACTACATATATTTTGAAGTCTTTTTAAAAAAATTTGACTTGGGAATCCATACATCAAAGAGACATGGATCTGCAGTCAAGTTCTTCAGTCTAAAATGCAAACAAAGGAAGCTGCCCATAGAATCTCAATCTCAGAGCTGTGTGTCTTTTTAGTGCATGAGCTAGAGCAAGGAGACTCAGCAGTGTAACTGCATGACCTAAGCATGTAACTTCCTAAAACTTGCCAGGAGGAGCACAGGCAGTCAAACAAACAAACAAACAAACAATGTTTGCATTCCCACTCCTTTCTGAGTCAGGGCTATGCCAGACATTTTCATCCAGTGGAGATCCAGAAGCCTGAGAGTCCTCACCTTGGGAATGGTGTCAGCAGCAGTGGAGGAGCTGGGTTATTCTTTTCCTCTCAAAAGGCAAGTTACAGGAGGAGGCAATTCCACCATTCCTTTCAAAGCTGTGTTATTAAGCAGCGGGAAATGTAAGACTTCTAAGGACAGATACATATGCCAAGAGAGCAAAAGGCAGCATTGTGTTTAACCTAGTGGCTGAAATGCTCACCTATAACAGGAAGCCCCAGGTGTGAAGTGATCCTTTAAAGAACCCCTGTTGGGATACACAGAGTATTCCACGTCCAGACGATTCTGTGCATTCTGTGTTCAGTTGCTAGTCCCTCAGGACTTAGCCTGGAATTAGGCAAATAGATGTTTAGGTCATGGCAGTTCTGAGAAAAACACAAGCAGAAGGGTGAGAACTGAGAAGTCTTCCAAAGCAAATGGAGCAGTGCTCATTAACTTTATAGAATTGCAGAATTAAGTTGTTTGGGTTTTTTTTTTTTAATCTGGAGGGACATGAAAGGTCACAGTTTGGACTCAGGTAGTTGCTGTGTAATTAAGTATTATTCCAGGTGCAAGTTTCCCTGTGCCATTTTTGTGACCTTTCAGATAGGAAAATTCTGCCATTCAGAATAACACTTAGCAGTGAGAAGTGAGGTGTCACTACCTATATGGAGGCTATGTCTAAATTAATGTCATATATATGCTACAACGTATCTTTCAGATGAGTTAACTCACAAGAAGTAAGGCATAAAACCTCTTTAATCAACTGGAATGAAACTTCTGGAAATTCATGTGTTGGAAGAGACTGTTGGCTAAGGAAAGAAATAGATGGAAGGTTCTATTAGCCAATAGCTTCAAAGTAATACTGAAGATTTTAGGGATGAATTGGCTCATAATCAAACAGCTGTATTTGACTGAAAGCATCCTAGGTAACTTTTTAAGAAAATTGTAACATAATTCCATGAATTTCAGCCATGAGCCTGATTTTCTTATGGAAAGAATGCACCAAACAAATCAAACATAAAAATAGGTGTTGTGGTAAAGCTTACACCTCATTTGGCAAAAATCATTGTATTCTATGAGAGGAAATGCTCCCTCTCAGTCTATTCAGGTTGCTTGCATGTCCCACCAAAATACTGGACAAAGAAGAAATCTATTAACCAAGTCTGCCATGTGATATGTTCCATGATCCAAGTAGCTCTGGCATGGGCATATCTTGATTCAACAAAATACTTAAACCTCAGTGTCAAACAAGTCATTTACAGATTTAGACTATCAGCACTAAGCTAAATTTACAGGTGGTTTTGTAGGAATTGAAAGTTGGACTAGCTCCACAGAGATATGTATGCGTAATTTGAATGTCCTGCTAATGATGGTGCTAAACTGCTTATCAAGATGGTCCAGCCTAAAATGAACTCTTTGTAGTGTGTGCCTAAACTGGAATTTAAAAAACAAAGGCAACTGTCCATATCAAACTTCAAGATCTCTTCAAATTACACTAAAATTTCCTCAGAGTTGAGCTCTTTTTTCTGTACATGTTTGCACAAAGTTCTTGGACCTGAATGGTCTCAGTCTCACTGTCTGTGATTCCTTTGTGCAACTATACTGTCAAAAAGACAAAATAATGGGCAGCTGAAACCACAGTAGGGAGAACTAGAATTCAGTGCTGGTAAGGAATATGTCAGCTTCCAGACAAAGAGGAAAGAAAGAAATGTGAAACAGGAAAGGTATCCTATAAACTTTGAGAGAGCAGTTTTCTTTTCTGTTTTTATCCATATTTTATGGGAGTAAATACATTAACTTTAGTCATGAACGTGAAGCAGCAAAGTAAAGCCAGGCATGAAAGGAACAGTTATTACAGCAACTTTGTAAAGCACCGAGTAGTACCTTATGTAAAATATAATCTGATATATATTGTGAATGTCTGAGCTTCTGTGTGTGCAAGTAAGATATTATTCCTGGATGTTCGTAAAATTATTTGTTATTTATTGGATCAAAAGTAATTTTTAAAACATAGCTCAGAGACTAACAAGAGTACATAAACTAAGCATAGTTTGTCTTTCAATGAAGACTTTTGTCTGAGGATGAAATAATGAGTAATGTCCCTATTCCATTAAGAACCGTCTGCTTCAGTGCCAGCAGTGAAAACTCTTCGTTCCAAATCCTCTACTAATGCCCTGCAATTGTTTATCTTGAAAATAAAATATAAAAAGAAGAAAAAAAAGTGAGAAATCAAAGATTGTAAACAAGAGATAAATACAGAAACAGGTCAAGGAAAAAAAGCAAAAAAATTAAAAAAAAAACGTTTAAAGGCAAATGGAGAAGTTAAAGTTGGATAAAAAGAGAACAATTTCTTTGGACATGTTCTCAAAGGAACGAAATTACCTCCTAATTGGGGAAGACAGGCAAATGAGCCAAACAACTAGAGACAAAAGGGAAAAAGTGTATGAGTCTAACACTAGAGCAAAGAAATAGCAAAGGACAAATTTCAATGGTTTCTAAAAAGCCTTTTAACAGCACTCAGAAGCTGTTATATCCTCAGATTTGGCATACAGTTTAGGCAGCATCCGGTCAAATGGTGCTTTTGCTTATTGCTTGGTTACATCAATTCCTACAGCTTCAGACTCCCCTTTCCACTTGCATACTTTCTGTCCACAAAACCCAAGCAAGAGATGCTATGTCTGCAAGTAAAAGCAACATGCAAGTGCTTTATAGCTATAGCTATAAAGGTGTTTCAGAAATTCAGGCTCCTCCAGAGCTGGGCAGGAGCTGTCAGGCAGTGTTTGACTAACTGAGCTGGGAATAAAGTGCCCAGGTACCCCTGTCAATCTAGCTCTAAATGTTTGCAATACACGTTTATTATAAAACACCTCTGCATCTTTGCAAGTTGTAACTGAATACTTGGTGTGGGGTTTTTGGGAAAATAATCTTTCTTACGGAATAAAGCGAACCTTCAGGGTGAGGTTCAGGGGCAGGTGCTCCTGGTCAAAGATAACACACTGACTTCTCTTTTGATGCAGTGGACAGCTCTCTGACATCAATGCAACTCTTACTTTGCTATACACTTGCTTTTCTCTGGACATGTCCCTTTTTGCAGACCCCAGATCTTTTCTGGATCCCAGTCATGTCTAGGATACCTAGCTCTTCCACATTATTTCTGCCATGACTCCACGCACAGTATGTCTCAGGCAAAGAGAGGTAGCTGCTTGTGTCCAAATCAACACATATTCCACTTTAATATGGGTTCCAATGGGGCGACTTGGAGCACGGGTCCTGAAGCTCTCTGCTGCACTGTCATCATGCAGTTATAACCTGGCATTTATGTTCAATAAAATGGTTTCAAAGGGAATGTACCTTCCCACCTACATAAGGAAAACCAGAAGGAAAGGAAGGGAGGAGTGATACACCAGGTGTACCAGGGGGTGAAGATTCAATACAAAATTATGGAATAAAAACTATGAAAATCAAAGTCATGCTGAGCAAATTGTGTGACTCTCGTGGCAAGCAAGGAAAGAAATTAAGAAAGGTATTTTGCCGGCAACTTGAAGTACTTCTTATCACTAGAGAAGTAATTTACCTGTTTGTCTCAAGTAAATACAGTTGTGGACTTATCTGAAACTGGCTGTTAGAAGAAAAGGTGTCAGCACAAAATGGTAAATTAAGCAATAACAAATGACTCAAAGAACAAAAGCAGTCATTCCAGAGCTCTGCAGGAACATAGGAATGAAATGACTGTGCAGCTAACAAAAATATACAATGTCCCATTAAACTGGTAGAAGCCTGATTCCCTTCATGGCTCTTGCCCAATTGCTGTTATAGAACAAAATGTTATTTGCTTTCTGGTTACAAGGTTTTCTGGAACTGAACTATTAACAGCTGTTAGTTTAGAACAGCATTCTACTCAGTGTAAGGCTTTTCCCCCCCCCAGTAATTTTTGAAGTTTTCTATTTCCTGCCAGAACAGAAAAAAAGATATTGATATGGACCTCATTTAACAGTGTTCTGAATTCTACAGTAAAAAGCAGAAGTGTATATAACTCTCAGTAGTGTGTTCTGCTTGAACTGGCAAGCACTGATAAGGACAAAGCAGCTCTTTTACCATCATTGATATAACACATAGCAATTTCCTCTTGAAATATATTTAAATTATGTTTGGTCAATTGAGAAGTATAATTGTGAGAATTCTGCAGTTCTTGCTCGAACATGCAACAGACAGCACAGGCATTGTAAACAAATATAATTTTGAAATAATTGTATGATTTTAATTCCTGTGTGATTCTGAAATAAGATAGAGCCCAGAAGCTCATTAGAATTAATTTCAATAACTGAGACTTAAAATAATAAACTATTTGAAGTAATAAAAAAGGCAATCTTCACTTTTTATTAAATTTATATATAGAATTCTTAATTCTTCTAAGTAGGCCAGAAGGATAGACTTAAAATTCTTGAATGAATGTTTAGATGTGGGCAAAGCCTCACATCTTTAAAGAGTTATCGTTTAGGATTTTTAAAAATTCATGTGTTGTTTTAAACCCATGAGAAGGTGTGCCACTCATTTCAGACATGCAACACAAAGAGTCATGTGAAACAGCCCTCCACTATTGTGAGACCAAGGCATTTTTGTGACACAATTAAGAATTCATTTTCTCCAATGAGGATTTTGAAGATCATTTTCAAATTCAGTTAAGGAAACTGTGTGAATCTTTTAAAATTATTTTTTAAAAACCAGCCATCTCTATAATATATTTGTTCTGAAAAAAATTGTATTGTAAAAGTATTTTGTCTTGCTACTTTAGACCCTGCTTTTATTGCGTACTTCATCACATTTTGATGTTAAGACACTTTATATAGAAGGCTGTGTGGTTTTTTGAGCCATAAAAGTACATCCAGAGTTTTTAGTATCTCATATGAAGACTCTATTGTTTCTTTTCTGATAACCAACATCTAGAAGTGAAGACCTTAGGCCATTCATCAATATGTTCCTATTTTTGGAATAAAGAATTCCAAGTCATAACTACTATTTTGCCATCTCCATCCCATTGTCCTAGCTGCCAGAATTGTTTTCACTTTCTGCTCCTTGCAAGTTTTAAATTCTCTCTTCACTGTATTCATACATATTGAATTTAACTTTGAACATCTACATTGGTATAAAATCAATGCAATAAAATGGTTTAGCTTGTAAAATTGTTCTGATTATCACAGGATTATCTACAAACAAGTTTTTCTATAAACTTAACTATATCACTGACGAAAACACCTCAAAAATCCTTTTAGAACTCTAAGCTGATTTGCATTTTTATTATGAGCTGTCTAAATAATTTAACTGTTATACACCAAACACAGGTATAGAATTCAGCTTGTTAACTTAAACAGGCACTACTGCTTTTTTGTCCAGAAAAAGCCCAAATTCTGTCCGTAAATCTACTCTTTCCTGCAAGGCAGAAAAGGTACACTATTAACCATTTGAGAAGTCAGGCTCTGATAGTGTTGATTAGTTGATCTTTTCTGTTACAAAGGGTACACAGAAACCTGCACAACAGGTTGTGGGAGCTTGTTTCACACAAGGCTTTGTCTCATTGCAATTTTCAGAATTAACCTGAAACTTGAAACTTTTACTGAGAAAGGCCAGTTCTAGTATATCATCTTCCCAGTCTTGGGAAGCACTAAAACCTGCCACACACAAAGTAGTGGATGGTTGTTGGAACACTGCACACCTTCCAAAGATTTTAGTACCTCCTACTTGGTTCAGCACTTTATTTTGATGCTTTGTCATTGTGCCTATTTTTACATCATCATTGTATGCTGCTATCTCACTGTTTCAAGCCCGTGAATGTTGGTTCTAAGAAGCTAATTCAAAGACGACAAAGTTACCTTGCCAAATTTGAATTTTCTGTTTCAAGAATTTTGTTAATTAAACCTTGTCAAATGGGATATTATACCCATTATCTAGTTATTCTAACTCAGAACAGAAAATAAAGTTCGATCTTAATTTATTCTAAAATCAAGAGGGACGAGTAAAATCACACTGTCTTGCATTCATTATCAAACCCTACAATTTGTCTATTTTCTTCTTTTTCTGTGTGAACAAAATCAATTTTCAGTAATATCTGTGAAACAACTACTACCATATCTATATTTCAAGCAAGGAAACTGAGTTCAGAGACAGGTTCTCATGTCTTGGGCATGACTGCATACAGATCAATAGCTGTGCTAAGATTAAGGCTGAAGAATTAGTAGCTGTTGTGTGTTGACCCATTTCAACATAATAGACTAGCAGGGCACATTTTTTTTCACATTGCAGAAATTCCTTCTGTAAACTGCAGTGCTGGGAAACCCTGTAATTATTCACAGAGCACATTAGGACAAAAAAAAAAGATAATTTTTGGCTCAACTGGTTTACGTGGAACTTCAGAAACTCACTCTCACTACCAATAATATTCATTCAAACAGCCATCTTAGGTCACTTGTAGTGCTTGGATGGTAGTGGAACAGATAATCAAGCCCTTATAGCATAACATAAGGACTAGTTCTTATAGCAGCCTCAGAAACCCCTACCAGGCTCAGTGAGGCTTTGTACTAGTGCAGGGATTAATTCATGTGGAACAAATTGCAGAACTGTGGCCTAAGTAAGAAACCGGTCTAGCTCTATTTGCTTGTTACCCAGTTGTCAAAATGTAGTGCTCATTAAGTGCAGAAACAAAAGGTCCAGATGGATTCTTTATATCTGAGAAATGTGTTTCTCATATGAAAAGGAAATAATGAGTAACATAGCAGCAGAATTTAAAACTTTGTTGAAAAGAAGGGAACTCTTGGGCAGGTCTTTTAAACAAGAATAATTCAGAGGTCTTTCTTCTATTCATTCTATGATGTAATTTTACCCCAAAAGAGAACGGTTTATGCAAAATGCACTTTAGTTACCTGAGACTATAGAACATGAGTGAGACTAAACCAAAAGCCTTCTAGTCCTATCACTCTCTTCCATAACACAAACTCCATGCTTGGTGTCATTTGCACTCCAATTACTTTTCTCTCCATCCTGTAACACTATTTTCTATAACACCATTCTATTTTCTGTTGTACACAAGATATTTCTGGACTCCTCTAGCTTAACCAACCTTCCAAAGTCCCTAAATCTTGATAAAACAGAGGTCACTAAATTGAGAGTTACAGGTGTTTCCTTTCACCAGCAGATGTCAATAATCTGGTGTAGGAGACATGACAGCATATTTTAGCTAGCAAAATTCGGCATGAAGATATTATCTACTCTATGGAAGTACCAATCAAAAATCTGTCTTTAGATAAAAGCAAAACCACATTGGAACTAGCAGTTGTCAAAATTGTTCAATGCTACAGCATTTTCAGGATGTACTCAGGTTCTAACACAATCTAGAATGGAGCTCGAATGCTCTGCTAACATAACTGAGGAACAGTTTCATAAAACACTTTATGAAACCTGAGTCTGCCTATCTTTCAAAAAGAGCAATCCCACTCTTCTCTAAGGCACATATCTATCAGTGAAGGCACCAAGGCCTGTGTAGCCATACAAAATGATTGCATCAGGGAATTGACCTGGCTGAAAATTAACCCAGTAAAACAAATTCTTTTGCTGCAAACCCACTGTGGTTTGCAGCAGGATCAATCCCCTGATCCAGCTTTCAGTTAACCCAAGTGCCAATACTAGACAATGGGTAAGAACATGGAGTCATGAAGGGAAAGGAGAGATAGCTGGGTTTCACCATCTATATGGTTAATGTGCTCCAGATAAAGCCATGTGTTATTTGGCTGGGTATAAAAGTCCTACATCAGATAGGCACCAAGCCATTTAACAGTTGCAAATTGCAACTGGTCACTCAGCTAACCAAATAACTAAATAAACATGAAAACAAAGCAGTTGGTGGCAAATATAGGACAGTCTTCAAAGTTGTAGCTGGGAAGTTTAGGTTTCCACACCTGAGCCCATCTGTGGCTTCCATTTGTAAATGTATCTCAAGCATCATTTATCTGTTCCCAGCAAGATAAATGGATTCAAGCATTCCCTTGCTCCTGTCCCTCAGGCATTGAAACCCACAACTTAATCACCCAGTAAGGCCTTTCAACCCTGATTATCTGCCTCTTTGCAAGTGTCAGTATTCCTGAAGGTAGGCATGTGTAAAGATGCTTACCTCTTGCTTCTTTTTGACTGTGAAAAGACTAAACCACAAGGGAATTCTCAAATAGGTCTGTCCTGGTTATCTCGTTCCATCTGAAGCCATCTGCAGGATCAGGCCCCGCAGAGTAAGCAGGCATGGACAAGACTTCTGACGACTGGTAGCTAGTATGTATATGCATTGCATATACTCAAAATCCCAGAATTCAAGACACTTGGCTGCAGTAGCAGGGATTGTTTCCTTTTCATAAGCACTCAAGATATACTTTTAACAGTAATCCAGACTTTAGAAAACAGCAGCACAAAAATCCTTCTGAAAAACTGCCCTGATTCTGGCCAGGAGAGGGTTAATCTTTGCAGTAGTCAGGAGAGGGCTTGGCCAGGACCCAGAGGTTATTCTATACTACCTGATGTCATTTTTGGGGTGAAGGGAAGGGGCCTCTTCTGGTTTATGGAGTGTGTTGGGGATTTCTGCATGGTGAGCACTTGTGTGTGAATCATTCACCTCTTGTACCCTTCGTTATTAAAATTATTACTGTACTTTTTCTAATTTCATTGCTGTCTTCAGGGAATTGTTTTTGCCTCAATGCATGTCTACACTTTCTGCCTCCAGTTCTCCTCTCTATCCCACCACAGGGGGAGGGAGCAGGGGAGCAGGAGACTGAGCAAGTGGGATGTGGCTTGTACTATTTCACTGGGAACACTAAATTGGGAGCACCATTCCTAAACCATGACAATAATTTAACATTTTCAGAAGGCCTACTCATAGTAGTAGATGACTCCAGAGAAAGTAAATCAGTGTAGTAAAAACCACGGGTTACAATTAGATATGTCTGGAAAGTACCTTATACATATTAATGTTCAGATGTTACAACTTCTTTAAAAGACTGATTAATGATCATTTTTCCCTCCCTTCAGGTGTAATCCTGGGATTTTCTCTTCGACCATATAAGATGAGTTATCGGGAAGTGAAGTACTTCTCGTTTCCAGGAGAACTACTCATGAGAATGCTGCAGATGCTGGTCCTGCCACTAATTGTATCCAGTCTAGTCACAGGTAAACAAAAACAAAACAAAAAAAACCCAAAACACATCTCCACCCACCCTCTTTTAAACAATTTTATAAAGATGCACACACCAAAACCAAAAAAGTGGACATTCTATGTCCTAGACATAGCATTGTTATTGCTGCTTTAGAGACAATGTAATAAGAGGTTTGAATTAACATACAAAGAAACGGAAAGATCTTCTTCCAAATTCAGAGACAGACTAACCATACGAGCTACTGTATGTAGTTGCTATGAAGCTGACTCTGTACTCCACTCAGATATTTCCTCCACTGTGTCCTGTTGTTGTCAAAGATAACATATCTCAAAAACACTGCGCCAAATCCCAAGAAAGTTGAAACTATTGATTGTGGGAAATAACACATACCTGTAACCCACAGATATGCAAAACATTTGTCTGCCTCCTAGGCTTCCAGCAATAGATTAGAAAAAAAATGGAATCCTATAATAGTATTGTTTGGGTTGGAAGGAGCCTTAAAAATCTGGTTCCAGCCCAAGGACAGGGACACCTTCCACTAGAGCAGGTTGCTCAGAGCCCCATCCGACCTATTCTCCAGCACTACCAGGGATGTGTCATCCACAACTTCTCTGGGCAACCTGTGCACTTACAGTAAAGCATTTATTTCTGATATCTAATATAAACCTACCTTTTTTAGTTTCTCCTCCTCTACCACTACAAGCCCTCTTATAGGCCCCTCAGGTACAGGAAGGTGTTCTAAGGTCTCCCTGGGACCTTCTCTTCTCCAGGCTGAGCCCAATGCTCTCAGCCTGTCCTCATGAGAGAGGTACCTCAGCTCTCTGATCATTTTCATGACTTCCTCTGGACCCACTCCAATGTGTCCATGTCCACAGGGGATAGATGGGATTGTATGGAAAGTTTGGAAGAAATTTAATTCTATCAGTTCTGTTTTGTGGTCTCTGGTCAGCAGCTCTAATAATCTTTGATTGCTCTTTACCAAGTTGTTCCTCTAACTAGTGATATAATATTTTATTTCTTATGGTGATGTATGCCTTGGCATTCCACCCAAGTTTCATGGAAGACCTCTCAGTTATGAATGTTTAGGAGGTACCTGTGTGTATTTATTCCACCAATTTTCTGAAGAAAAGAAGGTATGGATTTTAGTCTACCAACAAGTCAGCTCGGAGAACTTAATTAAAATTTCCCATTGTGCAGTCCTAGGATCTAAAACACAAATACACTACCTTGATTGGCAGAGGATCCAGAGACTATAAGTTGTTCTCTACATAATTGATTGTCAAATATGTTAATATTAAGATCTCTTAAAAATGCAAATGAGCACAGACACATCTTCACAGAAACAGAAGATAGTATGTACGAGCATAAGCTGTTAATGCAATGGCAGAAAACTAGGGTATTCACAATTACAAAATCGTTTGCCTTCTCATGTCTCAAGAGAAAAGTGAAGTTTGTTTCGATGAACACACATTATATGGATACTGAAAGTTAAATGAACACTGAAACTAGGGAGTATAAGTTTTGTAGGAAAAATAACGGTAGGTTTCTTTCCACCCCCTATATAATTCTGTTACATGCCATATGCTCCCCCCTCTTCTTGTCCCTTTCACCTCCAGAGCTCCCTGAGTTGGCAGGACACTGATAGAAGAATCATTAAAAATAGAAAAGGAGAGGTATTTACCCTTTTTCAGTGTCAGCTGTCACTGCTGTTCAATTTTGCAGGGGGAATTATTTCAGGAGAATATATCTGATCAATTCTCAATTCCTTATAACTCTGCAATCATAATGGTTCTCTGAGAGAGCTCAGGTAAATCAGGAAACTAAGTAGATCATCCCATGCAAGGAATTGAATGATTTTCAATAATCTAAGTAGAAAAATTTCACTCAGGTAAAGATCAGCAAATTCATCTTAGAAAGTCACAAGCATCACAAAGAGCTGGACTTTTGATAAAACAAGCTCATTTGCTGTGTCACCAGATCTCAGTAGAGTTTTTGTGAGATAACAGAAAAATTTGTTTCCAAGTAATCCTATTCTGAAAAGAATCTTCATTCTCTGGATTCAAACAATACCCTTCTTTTTTGATGTGTTTTTCTTCCCCTTTAAAGCCTTTTATCCTTTTCTTTCATAACAATCATTTCCTTTATTATAGAAAAGCATTTGGCAAAGAGAAATCTTCTCTATTGGTAAGATTTGCTCTATTATCATACAAGTGCCTTGTAATATTAAGTGGATTATACTGAGTTCCCTTTGAAGTAGAGGTAGACATTTTCCAGGTGAATAAGAACATTTTAAACTTCTTTAGCTGGATAGAGAGCAATTAGAGTAAGCTCAACGCAATTCACAAATGGCAGATTTAGTTTCTATTTAAGAATCATTCAGTACAGCAGGACTATACCCTTGTTCATGGGAAAAAATACTTTCCTGAATGATTCTAAAAATTGTGGATAAAAACCTCTTTTCTACACTGAACCATTTCTCATTTAACATACAAATTGTATTTGTAAAAAGGATATTTTTGCATATTTGCTGCAGAACACTCATATACAAATGAACATACAGGCATTAATGAATATCAAAATAATAATTAAATATAACCTATACAGGTGTACTATTGTGCAATTTTATGTATGTTTGGATTCTTTTTTTACATGTTATAGGATAATTCACTGCATACAAGTCTTATCCTTCTCAAGTTAGTCTCAAGACCACTCAGTATATTGAAAGCAAATCTCTTATTTCCTATGGTTTTCTTGGCAAACAAAGTGGATGCTTCTTACCTAATCTCAAAGTGACTCCTCCAGGTCTTCATTTTGATAACATACTTTTTTCTTCCAATTGTTAATTATATGAATAAATATTTTGCTGTCTGCAGGAGCGACAATATCTCCTAGCTATGATATTCTGGGTTTCCTTTTGTATTTATGCTAGTGTGATGGATGTAACTGTGGCAAAACCATAAACTGTGGTCTCTGTGTTATTAGAAATAGGCTGGGAAATTACATTCCCTTGAAAACTTTGTGAATGTCAAAGAAATTAGAACAATAAAATCCAACTAATAAGTAATGCACTGTTATACAAATAAAAGATAAATTGAAAAAATGAAGACTTCTGCTATTCAGGCAAACAGTTCTGATAGCTATCCACACATGTCAGGAAAATAAACTACGTAAGATAAAGTCAATCCAGTCACATTTCTTTACCCCTTCATGAAAGAAGCAATGCAGGATCACATTCAGAGTTTTTAAATCACATTTGCCTTATGACTTACCACCACTGCCCATGGCTCAAGCAGCTGTGCAGCTTTCTCCATGAGATTCTATCTTCTGACGTGTGTTTTACCAGACATGTACTAACATCTGCTTGGGAGAAAATGGAGGTTGTTTGCATACCATTCACCCTCTTTTCATGTTTATAGTAAAATATTATATGCATGCCTATATTATTTATTTTTGTGGTTTAGGCACAAATTCAGCTGCATATTCTATGTTGGGCTTCATTGTGTACAGTCTTTAAAATGAGAGAATTCCTAAGCCAGCATTCCCAGCTGGGATCTCATATAAATTCAAGGGCAAAATTAAAACATGGTATATGAGACAAAATATAAATAACCAAATAAATACATTCCCATTTGGATTGTATTATGGCTAAGTCTTTAATATGAATTTAAATATGAATTCCTCTACAAACAGAGGGCTGACAGTTTTGCTCTGCTTCCGTTTTGAATTTGCAGCAGTTATAAGAGAAAAAACGTTTTATGCTTTCTCATTTCATTACAGTTTGAAGCATCTGACATGAAAATTGCTTGAAACAATTATTTTAAAATATACATTGTACGTGAATGGTATATAAAACAAATATATATGCATATGATAACCATTCAACTCATCATGAAGTAGCCAAAGCTAGAAAAAATTTCACTAGCAATAAAAGCACTATGCATTAACATTTTTTGAGCTGTTACAGCAAGATGACCATAAAATTGAAAGTTCAGTCCTTAAAATTGGCCCACAAGTTTTTTCTGCATGTTTCAGTTATTCACTGACTATAATGCTGTCAGAATGAGGTATCTTTTCTTAATAAAAACATTTATTTGCTGAAATCCCTTCTACTAAAATTATCCACAACCATTCACAATTTACAAAGACTATAGTTTTAATATAATATTAATGAGAAATATTAAGAGTGGAGAAATTTTTTAAATTTGCAAGTATTTTGCACAGTTCTGGTTTAATAGACTGATTGCTACTCCTTCCACAAAATCTTGAGAGCTTGGAATTTACCTTTACAAGAACAACTACTTTTAAATGTAAGTGAACTGATATTAAATTCTGTGCATTTCTTTCAAATATCTTTGTCTGGTAAATCATAGCAAAGCACAAAAAGCCCATTCAAGGCCTGACCCTTTGTTTTGCTACCCATTGCAGAAACCGTAAGACTACTGTTTATTTACTAATATACATCAACACAGGAAAGGAGAATAGGAGTATAGAAACAGTAAAACTGGGGTCTGCTGGCTCACCAAAGATTATACAGAAACCATAGAATCAAGCAAAGACCCCACTTGTGAATACCAGTACAGAACACTGTGCACTAGACAATACTGATTGTCCAAACTGTTTATGGGAGCAACACTGATGTGGTGCAAATGAGTCTTAACCACTTACCAAGATTTTGTGTGCAAGGCTCTGTACAAACACAGACCGTGAATCTCCTGCCAAAAAAATAGAAGGCTGTGTGGAAAAGCAGATTAAAAGAACCAGTATGGAAAATTAACTTCAAAGAAGAAGTAAAGTTTTAATATGCAGTTTGTGTAATATCTTTATATTCACTCCCTTTTCTAATTCAAACAATGATGTAACTACTGTTAGTGGGTTCTGGAAGACACAGAAACTTCCTTGCCTCTATAGGGTTTCAATATCAATCAACAGCACTGACTACATGAGTGATTTTGTTTGGGGCAGATTCAGAAACACAAGGTTTTTTTCCTGAAACTTTATGAAAATGGTCATAGTAGTTACTGCTACAAAAACTGTAGAAAGTGTTGACAAAGAGCAGAAAGCTGGAATTTCCATGAATGGAATCTTCTCAAGTAACCTCAGAAGTGCATCCGATGTCTTTGAGTTCAGCTGTCAAAGGAATGCAATAAACTGTGCCTGTTAAAAACATCCAGTAAGGAAAAAGGTCTGTCCCCTCAATGAGATAAAACTGCAACACACACAATTACTTAAGTGATAAAACCAAGCACTCTCAGGGTTCACAACTAACAGACAAGTTGTAGCTGCAGTTGCTTAAAATTGCCTAAAATGATCAAGGGTAATGTTCAAACAACTGAACTTGACATAGTGTCCAGGTCACTCCCTTACCTAAGTCAGGAAAAATACAGAACCTGGACATGAGGATATTCTACTGCAGAAAAGCCATTTTGTTCCCAATGCTGCTTGTGGGTGTAAAATGTGGAAAGTCAGTGATGTGACAAGTTGTATATAACCTTAAGCAAATCATGTTTCCCTTCTGCTTTCTTTCTCCCTTCAGATGTAGTGCTGGTGAAGTGTTGTTTGGGTTTTTTCTAACTACTAGGCAGAAAATAAGATGACTATATATGATGGAAATTTTAGTGAAGGCATGTAGGTTAAGTTATTGTAGCTCAGCAGATCCATATAGCTATTTTAGTTACAATGATGGACTTAGGTTGTATGACAGGGGATTGTGACAGAACGGCTCAGCATCCCACATCCTTCTGTATAGACATAATTCTAGAAAATAGTCTATTGTTATTAAACTTAGAAATTAGGTCTTCTATTTGCCTTTTTAACATTGGAATGAGAGAGTAAATGATCCCTGAAGAGTAACTAGATGGAAATGCTATCAATCATATCAAACCCCTATCCTCTACTAATCGTTATTTTTTTTAACCCCCTTTATTATCATAATAAATTAATAGCAGCAAACATAAAGGGCCAGAATTTTGAATTTGCTCATCTTAACCTTTCACATGAGAGCACACAATACGGAGGTCTCATAAAGGGACCTGAGCATCATCTCTTCAAGAAAGAGGCTGTGAAAGCAGCACGTGTCTAGGTTTGTTGGAGCAGGATCCATTCTGCTTGAAGCCTCTAAGTAATTCCTCCTGTGCTCTCCTGTCTGCTGGCTGACTGTGGAAAAAAGGCTGTCACCTACTACAAGGCCCCAGGTGCTGTCTCATATCAACTACAACACTTATGGTGATTTCAACAGATGGAAAGTCTCTCATTCAGGCAGAACAGACCTGTGGAGCCAGTTACTGCTCTCCCAGGAGAAAAAAAAGACCTAGCAGTAATTCCCTTTAATTCATTCTGGCAAAACAGAGACATAACGAGTGCCTGTGAAACATCTTAGTACTCACAGTTAAGCTGGAAGGTAAAAACATTAATAAAAGTGAGTCTTACACTTCTGTGTTTAGGAAAAGTTTAAAAAAATGCAGCATTCCTGATTCAGTTCATATAGTTCATATGCAAAAACCAGGAAGCAATTAAGTAGTGTTTGGTCAGTTCAGCTGGTCACCAGAGCAATGAATCACAAAATTTGGCACATTTTCTGATTTTCCAAAAATTCTAATTTTTGTGAGGTTTAAAGAAACAATTTTAGAAGTCAGAATAATAAATACCCATCAAATCAATAAAAAGTTCTACATTCATCTCAGCAGACTCCAGTTATAGAGGAAAGTATTAACAAATTCTCTCAGAGTGAAGTCCTTCTTGGATTGTCAGTGAAATTGAGATGCCTGTGTATTTGTATTGGGATCTCTCTACAGAAGAATCTTGTAGACATCTCCTGTAGTATGAAGCTGCTATGAGTAAAAAATTCATAGACATCCTAGGGTTGTATTATTTTTTTCATTTATGACTTTCTTTTAATGCATAAATGATCATTTTAAAAGCAACTTACCTTCTTTTTAGGCAACTCTTCCCTCTTTCTCCGCCATCCAAAGCTTTACAAGCATGTCAATGTTGTAGAAGCTGAATTACATGGCAGCTTTAATTTTATGCACTTGTACATTTCATTCACACATGAGTTCATGCATTCATGTAGGTATTTGCATATTCAATTTACATAACTGTATGACACAGTTATTTAAATTGAACATTCACATACTTTAAGAAAATAGAGGAAAATTCATGTTTTGATCTGTGTGTGTCTGAAATAGAGACTGTCTTAAAATGTAGGCATATAAATTGTTAAATTAGTAGAGATCTCATTATCTTGTAAACAGAATATCTTATCAAGTTAAAAAACGACTGAAGAAACATTACAAATATTGATCCAGGTTCAGAAACAGCTTCATCTCAGATTAGCATCTTTATAGTAGATTCAGGCGAACAGCAGCTAAAAATATACAAACCTTAATCTATAATACAACTATTTTAAAAACCTTCCCTTCAATAGCTGTATTCCTGTATAAAACAAATTTCCATCTAGTCTGGCATATATTCTTTAATAATCATTATTTATATAGATACCTAAAGATGACAAGATTTGAACCTATTTATATTGTCACACTCCACAGTTTTAAGGCAATGTTGGCAATATAGGCTTCACAATTATGTCATGTAAATCTTAAATATTTTGGAAAGATACTTTTGAAGTTAAAAACTGAGTCTAAATAGCAGATAGCTACATTTAAAAAAAAAGGAAGGAAAAAAATCTAGCTTTGGAAGCATTCAGCACCTAGAAACATCAACTTTCACGTAAAAACACTAAAGAAATGATGTGCAGATTCTGAATGTGCTGGCAATCAGTTAGGAAATAAAAGAAAATCATAATGAAATGTCATAAATATTTGGCATCTTTGGGTGCCTCAAAAACTGCTAAACATTTTAATTTATGCAAATACTAAAAGCAAGGACTTCAGAAAGGTTCATAAAATTAAATTATAATTCATTATTTCTGAGCCATTTCTGAAACAGTTTGACAATATGGAGTATACAGAAATCTATCTTTATAAGAGCCTGATAGAACAATTCTAAATGAATTCTTAGATTTGACTAAGAATTAAAATGCAATAAAAGCAGAGATTAAATTCCTGCATAAAATAACAGTCTGTGTAAGATAAGATTTGATTATACCATAAAAGAGAAAACCTAAGCAGGACATAGAGCTTTCAAAAGCAGAAAGTACAGAGCAGTGTGGTTTTTGAAGTCTTAGTCTCTGAGAGCAGCAGAAACAGCAGGGGTGTTCTAGAACAAAGTCTGCAATGACTAAAGATAGTAAAACTTAAGAGCTCCTCTAAAATAATTCAATTTTACTAGTGATCCTTAATTGAAGGCTGATTTGAACTTCATTGCAAAATATAACTTTAGTTGCTGCCCAAAGTATTGAATAACAGGTTGTTATACTTTTATTCAGTTTGCATTCTGCATGAGATTCCAGCTGAATTAACAATAGGGAGCAACCTCTCACCCACAAAGACTTCATTTTGCTTTTATATCAGTTCAAATGCATAACATCAATACTTTGCTTGCTGACAAAGCAAAAAGCAAAAACTGTTTGAAAGAACACATAAGAATTAAAGCATCTTGCCTGAGCACTGGTAGACCATTGTAAAACCACACTGCCTCTTAACATTTCAAGCCAAGGGCAGAAGGGCTGAAAATTTATTAGGGAAAACTCAGAACACTTTTTTGATTTTAATACAAACATGTTGGTTACAGAAAAACAGCAGACCTGAAAACTTAAAAAAACTCAAAAGTATTAAAAATCAGCTGTAAAGCCAGCTACATTAGTTTGCAAATGGAAAAGACTTGGGTTTACATTTTATAATGTAAATGCCCAAAATGCAAAATCAGCTTTCAGCATTTTGAGAATTAGGACACTGGAAGCAACATTTTACTCAGGATACTGAAGACTGAAACTGTAAAGAATGATGTTTTCAATAATGAATGAGTCTGTGATAACCTGACAGGTGAACTGGAATGGTGGCAAGTGCAAGGTAATACACCTGGGAAAGGGGAATGAGCTACACCTAATCACGAGTTCTCAAATGGGCATTAGCACAGGCAAGAGTTCTCAGACTCACTGTGAACAGAGGGGGTGATAGGGCTGGAATAAAGTTCTTGTGAAGCCAAGAAGGAATTAAACAGAATTCTCTCTTTTTTTTTAGCTTGAAAAAGGTACAACCACAGAAGTTGCTATAAAAGTCCAGAGAAATCATTAGCTCCTTGCAGAAGCTATAATGGAGTAGCTATTTATTACTATATCTCCTGACTATATTTCAAAAAAAAGGAAAAATAGGGTGTTCTAAGAAATAAAAAGAGCATGCACTTATTTATATTAAAGAAAAGGAAGTACGTTTTCATATGATGCAATTCAGTTCAATTATGTTAATAGTTTCAAGTTAAAATTAAATTAATTTAATTAAATAATTTTAAATGAAAATTAAAATAAATTAAATGTGAACTCACAGATGCAGTCATTACTGGCTAATAAATTTGTTAAACTAGCTGTAGATCCCTGCTTCCTTGTCGCAGGGAGGGCAAATTAACTATCTTTTTCTGTTCTTCATAGTCTTTCAGTAAGAACTTGTCAGATAAATGTGAAGACAAATGGGTTGGACAACCATAGGACTAATTTATTTCCCATAGTTTTATGTTGGTTTTACACTCCTTAGAATTTCTTAACAAACTGAAAATATCTCTCTGTTTTCACTGGCAAAGGTTTCACTTACCAATTACTCTGAGGCATTAACTACTGTATACAGTTTCAGCTTTATGACACACGCAGCACTTCTAGAGCCAGTTCAAAACCTGAGAAAAATAATTCCAAGATTTAAGAATCATCTCACATTAACCAGAGAATAACTCACTCCATTGGCATGAAATCGGACTTCAAAATAAAAGAGCCATCTGTCAAGGAAGGGGAAAGAAATATGCACAACAGTATTGGTAACTCTCAATTATCTCACTTTTGGGAAATTTACAAAGAGCAACAGTGTGAGAGCCATTATAAAAATATCAAAATATAACAAAAACCAGCCAGAAAACATGGCATAGTTAGGTACACGCAGGCTTCTTTCAGGCTTTATCAGCTTTCACTTTCCTACTCATTTCATCTCCTTATCTCTCCCTTGAACATTGTGACCCTTATTTCCTACATTCGAATACAGCACAATTCCATCATATTTTCTTCCTTGTCAGTCTGTCTTTGCTGTAATTTGCTTGTGGAAACTGGAAGAATCCAAGGAAGAAAATTCTTGAGGCTGAATTTTGGGAACACAGAGAATTTTACTGGAATTACTTGCACACCAAGCGAAGTAACACAAATCATTGTTTCATCAGCACTGTGAAATGTGACAAGACACAAAGTACTTTCTGAATAACTGCACCAGCTGCACGGATCATTGTAGAACATGCAGAACATTGTCACTTTCAGAAACATGGTTCTGTGATACCATCATTAGTTCACCTAGCCTTGTTTTCACCCTGTTTTTTTTTCCTTTTTGATAACGAACAGTTGGTGACCTATAACATATTATTTCCATCTAGTTCTCAAAGCTAATTGTAGGATCAACTACATACTGTCCTTCAGACGTGTCTGGATTACAAACTTCTATAACGTAGATCCATCATCATCACCATCACTGGAGGCAGACGTACTGAAACCAGTGTCTTGATAGCATTGGTGGAAATTCCACCTGAATTCTGAGCAATGGAAAATGTGGAGAGCCACTGTGGACTACAAGACTTTCAGAACTCAAGCCTTGGGTCTGGATTCCAGTTAGATGTTGGGTTGTCTGGAAGAGGAGGAAGGCTTCCCAGATAATTGCTCGTCCTAGTATTCTAGCCACATGTCACAGCTCTCACTGGTGGAGAATCAGAAGGAGAAAACAGAAACACTTAGAACAAAAATCTCTAATAATTTGTTGAGATAAATATATAACTGAGATCCAGCAATATCTGGGATTTGAGCTATATGTCAGGGAGTGAAAAAGCACTTCCTGTATGTGCTAGAATTCTTTTCATCCAGAAACTCCTGTTAGTGATATCCTTTTCTTGCAGGTTGTTTCTGAATATATTATATATCATCCAGTTCCAATTCTGAGAAATGAATGCAACAAAATATAAATGATGCTGTCATGGAGAATGTCTCAAAAGATAATAATTGCAAATATGTAAGAGCTGATCTCATTGATAGGACTTGCTTTCCAGTTGTATCATAGTTCCTTTCCCTAGTTCTTAGCTTTTTGAAGAGAAATGGTAGAATTAAACCTTCTCCTTATTCCTTTGTTGCAATGCTGTCTTCTGATGAATGCCCGAGACAGGCATAAACATTGCAAAGTATTTGCTGCAGCCTAGAATCTCTTCACAGAATTGCCAGTCCTCTTTAATTGGGTGGAAAGTCCCTTGGGTCAAACTTTTTCAGACTCACAGAGTCAGATCTGTTGAGTCTAGGGTTCAGATGTTACACTGATGAAGCTTGGTGAAGAACTCTTGTGACCCCAGAAATAACTGGGGCTTTGTGATGGTGGCTTATCCCAGAAAGCATCAGACTGAGCTAAGTCTGGGCATACTCTGCCACTTCTATGCACGGCATCAGTCCACTTGGGCCTGCCTGATGGCACATTTCTCCATTTCACAAGGGTTTTTAATTTGATTCTCTCTAGAACATGGTCTTTCCAGGTTTGACTGAATGATGCCACTGATAAACACCTCAGCAAAGCTACGCCAGTTTATCTAAAATCACATCTGTTAGTTCACATCTGTTAGTCTCTGCAAGGCAGCTAGTGTCATTTGAATTCCAGAAATGGGCAAAAATAAATTTACAGACATCCGCCTGTCCTCAAGGTAGTCCTTTCTTGAGTTGTCTGACTGTTCCTCAGGTCAACAGAGCTTGTATTTTTAGTGGGTTTGATTTTGGACAGGTGCATGTCGTTGCAAAGCATACCATTTCCAAAGGAAAGAGGGACATGTCCAATCAATACAAACTAATTCCTCAGAGGTTTGCATGCTCAGTAAAAAAAGGCAGTTTATCACACCCCAAACTTTCAGTTCCTGATGGTGTGGGCACACTTTTATCTAGCAAACTAGCAAGAAAGGCACCTGGAATGACAAGCTCTAAAATTTTGGTTCATTGAGTTGCCAGATACAGAAGCTCTGTGTATTCCTTCTACCAATAGCATCTTGGAAAGACCCTTTTCTCTGCAGGAGTCTATCAAAGGAAGATATACTAATGATGATCTACAAAGACAAGTAAAAAATACAGAGATTTGTGCAAAAAATAAAAGAGAAAAAAGTACTATCATGTAGAAAGGAAAAAACAAAGTTCTTTACAGTTTCACACAGTTGAATAGCAATTCAATTCTAAGACTGAGGAATTAACATGCAAATAAAAAAACCTCAACATTTGTGCCAACAGAAGCTTTCAGATCTTAATGCTATTCTTAAAGAACCATCATCTCCGGAAGTCAAAAATCAAAGCAAAGTGAATTCTGGGCTTCTGCTTGTAAAAAGAAGCTGACAAATAGATCCTGAATACATTCTGAAAACTCAAGAGTCACGCCACAGAGCACTTGTTTGAAAAAATTTTGGGGTTTACCCAAAACCAGTATTTCAGTATTTGGTGAATATGACTTCTAGCTTTTGATTTATCAGATCTGGCATTAATCTTCCTGCAATATTCATCTTCTCGACTTCACTGAAGATCTTGAAGGGCTTCAAGTATATCACAAGTTGTGAAGAGGTTTTTCGACTACATACATTAACACAAATATTTTTTTATATGCCTCAATTCATCACGTTTTCAGAATCAGATCTTGGTTTGTTATAATTGTATACTTAAAGCGGATTAACTCTTTTTCAGATAAATGGATTTTTTCATCCTCAGAAAATGGTACAAGCAGCGCCTTACTGGTGGCAGATAAGAAAGATAAAAGTACACTAGAAATACACTATTTGCACTAAAGTTAACATAATGGTTCTGATTCTTCCTTCCATAAACAGCTCTCTCATTTTCTCTTTACTCACATGCAAATCTGAATACTTTATTCTAATGTTTCACCACCCACTTCTAACTTATTTCTGAATACTTAGATAATATCAGGGCTTCTCCAGTGAATATAGTTTCTTTTCAGAGGGAAAGTAGGTTTTGGTCAAGAGTTCACCTTATGAATGGCTATTTCATTAATGCACTAATTCTTCTTGCACTGAAAATCAGCTTTGTCCAGATTTTACAATTTCAGTATGTCTTAATTTCCCAAACTCTGAAAGCCAAGTTACAGAACATGTCCTTACTAAGCCTGGCAATCGTCTGTCTCATGGCCAATGAACTTGTACATAGGACCATCATCCATTAAGAAAATAAATCTTTCAAATTCAAGATAGGATGATTATTAGTTTGTTTTTTTTAAAAAAGGCTAGTTTTCTGTTCTGCAGAACATCATAGTCCAGTAAGAAGGCTAACCTAAAAAAACACTCTTTCATGTGTTTAGTTTGAAATCATCTGATATTTTCTTTCTCTGACCAGTCATAGAGATTCATATTCTGAATCCTGCCAACAAGCAGATAATGCTCAGATGGCAACTGTATAGGGCTTGAATTGTGGATGCCAAACCCTCTTTTTCATCTGTACTTAGCACTCTAACATCCTGAAAAGAGCGTAATATTATTATTAAAAAGTACTGATTGCTACTGTCAGGCATTCCAGAGTAAGTATTAACTTCTTTCCATTCCCTCCCTACAAGTCTGTAAGATGAAGAAATACAGAGAAAAAAATGTACGTCTTTGATGTTGCAAGGCTGTAACTGAATCAGTGACCCAAAGTTCAAGAGGTCATTGAAACAAAAGAGAGAAAAGAAGGAAAACAAAAGCCTGTTCACATGAAACTCCATTCCACACTTTCTTAATGAGTTCTCAGAAGAGCCTTAACATCATTACTGAATTGTGAAAAAAACCCTCAAAATTATAATGACAATTTAAAACATAAGAGACTAATTGCAGCTTAAGTAATGACTCCTTAGTATTCATATGGCATATTACCAGAGGACCTTAAATTCACAAATAGAAATTATTTTCTTCTTAAACTTGATTTGATTGTTATTAATTAAATTCTTGGGGGGAACTTAGAGTGTAATTAAGTTTTGATTTACTCCTATGAAAAAGAAAAAATGCTATCGTGTTATCCATTAGGATATTCTCATTTATTATTAATGTATTAACTAATTAATTAGATTATAAGTGGGGTTTTAAATGCTACAAGTTAATAAATATAATCATGTCTATACAATTTTTTTTCAAAAAATTTCTGTATCAGATCCCGTCTTCTCTAAATAGACTTGATTATATATTATAAAGGAAGTCTCAGATTGTTTCTAGATTCTTTATCAACACAGGATTCATTCTCTTGATAAAAAAAAATTATGTGCATTATTTATTTTGTCAAATGCAAGTTCTTGCGATTCTTTAGAAATAAGAACCCTAAAGTAGTCTATATTGTCTAATTAGTTACAGCTCCAGAGTTTCTAGTTCAAATAATGACTTAGAGGCATGAAAGAGCGCTGTGTATTTCCTTTAGACAAGGAGGGGTACTGTGCAGTTGTGCATCTTCTTGGTGCCTGAACTCTCAGAGGAGCTGAGGCATCACTACATTAGGTCCTGCACAAATGTCAGCCCAGGCTTGGGTTTAACGTCTTTCAGGACCAGCCTGCCCAGGCTGAGAAGCTGCTCTACCAAGATCACTGTCACAGAGAGGTCACTGAGACAACTTTTGTCACTATGGGGAGTAGAACAGCAGTGGTACCACGGAGTTTCACTGAAAGTGATTTATGTTGCTGCAGTGCAGATAGCAGCCGAACTTGGTGGGAGTTAAAATTCTACTTGGAGTGTGAAAGGAGAAAAGTCAGCAAACAAAGTGTGAATCTATGGAGAACAGCCCATGGAAGCATACACTGTGCTGGAAAATAGTACAGACTGAAAAAATGTGGGGCACATGGGAAGGAATGAAATAAACTAAAGGAATTACAAGGAGATGTGAACACCAGCAGAGTGTGTGCAGCACAGATGAGAAGAAAGTACTAACTCCATGAGCAGCTCATGGAAGATCAATGAGTAAAATAGCAGCAATGAGTGAACTGCTAACTTGAAAGGAAAATGAACACTTAGAACTTTTAAGTCGGACACAGATGCACAAATTAGTGTTGTATCACTGACAATATTTATTTTTAAAAAAGCAAAACAACAAAGCAGAACTATTTTTACTAATAATAAACTGTTGCAAGAATAGATAGTCACTACTGCAATAACACAATCTGTGAAAAGTTCTTAGTAAATGAACAGCTACTAGTGGAACTTCAGATTACCCAAAAAAGCCAAAAGTCTCATTATAAATACCTAAAGGCAACATCACATCATTTGTTTCCAATTATCTTAGTATAGCTGGATTAACAAAAATTGTACTAAAATCAAAAATCCAAGCATAAATCCAAAAGCTAGGTTGTTACCTGGTGCATTAGTCACACACCATTGATTCAAATTTTTATCAAGTCACATCCAACTGGGCAAAGCCTCCTTCCAAATGATGGCTGCTGCATGAACTCTATAAAATTAACTTAACTAGTGTCAGATCCTAGTGGACAAATACCCAAATAAGATACTAGCATTGCAGCAGAGCCTATTATTGGAAGTTTCACTGAAGACGCCAAGAGCAGGTTTGCCAACAACAGTGAATCGTATTTTGAGTGAGAAGGTGATGTCTCCAGCATAGAGCTCTGACCAGTTACTGATCAGAACAATCCCATGCCCCAAAACCTATTTTGTTTTGCACACAGATAGAGCTCTCTATCTTTCTTTTTTTAGGGGGGAAAACCTTAATTTCCCATTCTCTAAATCTTGCCACTCTAACCAGAATTATGTTAATTTTTCTAGCAATTCAGGTAAGTCTTTGGGCACTAGTTATCTACCTAAAATATAATCAAGTTATTCTTTACACCAAACTGTACTGCTACCTACTGTTCTCTTATGGACACCTCTAATGTCTCACTATTTTTTCAGTAGCAACTAATGCACATCAGGAATGATTTGGCATAATAAATAGTTTGCAGCTTCATCACACTGCCAAGAGCCAGGCAGATACAAGAAGCATTGTACATTTGTGGAATGTTGTTTAATAAGTGCTGCACATACAAAAATATTCTGTGAAGAACTCCCAGCACAGTGTGCCTAAACTCAGACCAGAATTTTAGCAAATTAAAAGTTTGCACATGTATTTTGAGAAATTAGATTATGAATCTTTATGGAGCACTGATTAATGTGCTCAACACCAACCAAAGCCAAAGGAAATTTTATCACTTGTATCGCTTCAATAGATGCAGGACATTTCATGCTTTAAGCAGGTATTTTTGGCAGCACATTCAGAATAAATGAAAACTAATATTTCGTCCTCTGGGAATAGGATAAAAGTCTTACAACTACTACTATATTTATTTCAGTCTTACAACAACGTGCACTTTGGGATTTAAACTAATTGAATGTGCTTTGGCTTATCAGCTACCAAAATAAACTTGTTTCTTGATTAAACTGAAATAATTTACCATGTTATATTATGCTTTTTCATTAAAAAATATACTTATTTTTTTCACTTTTTACATGGAAAATAATCAGCTTTATGTCCAACATAAGAATCCCATTTCCAGGAAAGTTTAGTCTAAGTGTCTGGACATAAAAGGATGTCTTTTTAGAATTGCGCTGTGCAGGTAGCAATAGTGTTTTGTTACCAAAAAAAAATTTTGAGCTTCTATTTTCTGTGTTCCTGGGTCTCTGATTCTTGGCTTGAAGACAGTCAGTTCTTTGTACTCTGTTATTACAATGAGGTAACCAAAGAAAGAGAGTCTTGGTTTGAGACTGTCAGCTGTTACTAATCACTGCTCCATGGCTTGCTGTGAATCCCTGCTTGCATCTCCCTCCTGCTCTGCTTAGCACACATAAAGAAGATAAATTACTCCCTAGTTTCCCTTCAAAAAGCATATTGTTTGTCACATTCCAATACTGTGAGCAAAAGACAGAATAATGTGAAGAGTTAAATGAGTATCTCAACAGCCCCACAGCAGGGTCCTTCTCAGGCAGATGTGTTTCAGGAAATGTACTTTCCTACTGGTTCTTCAAATGTATCCTGTTATACTGCAAACCTGAAAAGCAAGCCAGCTGCACTTTTCGGAGCAGAAGAGCATAATCCTGCAGGAGTTTTCGTGTAGTAATGTAAGCATCATTGATACTCAGTAGATGCACCAAGTATTCCACATGGACTTATTTCATTTTACCAGAAGGTGTTATACTTCATTGTTTATAAATATTTTAGCAACAACAAGTAGAGTCTAGGGAGGTTTATGAAATTCTTCCCTGTCCTCAGTGACTCATAGTGACAGAGAGAAGAATTTTAAAGGAAGAAACATAGAACAGTTGCTTTGGAAGGGGCCTTGAAGATCATCTAGTCCAACCCCTTGCAATTAGGTGGGACAGTTTCAGCTAGGTCAGGGTACTCAGAGCCATCTCCAGCCTGGCCTGGTCAGTTGCCATGGGTGGGCTGAGAGTGTTTCAACTCCCTTATTGTAAAAATGTTCTTCTTTATGTCCTACCTCAATCTACCCTTTTTAAAAACATTACCCCTTCTCCTGTAATAAGAGACCACTAAAAAGTCTGCCCCCATCTTTCTTACAGGCCTCCTTAATGCAGGTGCTGAAAGGTCTCCCCAGAGCCTTCTGCTCTCCTGATCAACCCCAACTTTCTCAGTTTGTCCTCAAATAAGAGGTGCTCTATCCCTCTGACGTCTTTGTGGCCCCTGAACCTGTTCTGACAGATCCACATCTTCCTTATGCTGGGAATCCAAGCGGTGGATGCAGTGCTCCACCCCCCATGCAGGTGGAGTCTCATGAGGGCAGAGTAGAGGCAGAAAAATCACCTCCTTCACCTGCTGGTTATGCTTCTTTTGCTGGCTCACCCACCAAGCCCTTCTGGGCTGCTCTGGGGCTGTTCATGCCCAGCCTGTGCTGGTACCAGGGGTTGATCTGGCCCAGGTGCAGCACCAGCACTTGGTCTGGTTAAACCTCACGATGTTCCCATGGGCCACTCCTCCAGCTTGTCCAGGTCCCTCTGGATGACATCTTGTTCCTCAGGGGTGTCAAACCACCTCACCTTGGTGTCATCTGCAAACCTGCTGAGGTTGCACTCAATCCCACTGTCTGGGATTAATGAAAATATCAAACAGTGCTGACACCAGCACAGACTCCTGAGGGACACCAACCTCACAGGTCTCCATCTGGACACTGAGCCATTGATCAATCAAATTGTTTTTACACTGAAATAGGAAAACTAAAAAGAGAGCAAGGCTGTAGAATACACAAATATGGAAATTGTTGGGATAAAAATTGCTAATGGTTTGTACCTCAAGCTCAGTAAGTTTTTAACCAATACTGTAGAATATATTTTCCTGCTGTATCAGAAAGCTAAATTTGATCACCCAAGAAATACTTTCAAGCGTGGATTACTGTCATATTTTTTATAACAATTAAAATGCACTGACACCAAAGAGTAAGTTTCATAAATTGCAACTATTTTACTGAAAGTGTTAATCAGTGATGAACCATGACAAAACAGTCTTTTATTATTCATGGTTTACTGAAAAGTAAAACTCACTGAGATTATCTTCCGTTTACATCACCCAGTGATGTTCAGACATTAGTGTGTCATGGTTTCACAAACATCCTCCTTCTAAGGAATAAACTGTGGCTAAAAAAGCAGGTGTTTGCTAGTTTCCTGCCCCAGACACTCTTTCCTTCTGCTTACCATATAAAAGTTCTGGTGTTCACGTGACACAATTCTGGGGTGATTCAAAATGACAAACTGTCAGAAAAAACCAACCCTGCAAAACCCACAGTTGATACTTTTCTGGCAAGGATGAGGCAGGACTGCGAAGCTGTGGGGCAAGGCTAGTAATTTAAGAGCCACTCTTAGCCACTTAATTGGCTCTTTGAATTGCATTGCTATATCCCAGCCATGGGTTTCATTAGTCAGCTTGGCTCAATCATGGTCACATAATTTTGGATCAAATACAGCTGCTAATTTTACTCTATTTGCCCACTGTTCTTAACAGAACTGGAAAAATTATATTATATCTAATTTTATTATCTAAAAATTCATATCTGAACAAAGATAAGTTAAATTGAGATTTGGGAGAAACTTGTCTCATCAGTTCATGTAAAAAGGCATACAGAGATATATTTCAGCCATATATTTTAAGTGGCTTCATTAGCTGTATTGATTTAATATTAATTAACTTCAGCTAGACATATAGTTATTTGAAAATGCTGCCTTTTATCTTCGCAATTTTATTATTTTAGTGTTACTATTATTAAAAATTGTAATCTAGAGGTTGATGAAATTTGTACCTGATCTGCAAAGTGCCTAAATGTCAAAACCTAAATTTAACAATTGTTTTCTGGACATTCTCACCACCACAGAGGACATGTTCAGCTGCTATTAGAATAAAGCTCTAGTGCTTAATCATGTTAATTAAACTTGGGCACTACCTCCACTGTCTTTACCTAACTATTGCCTTTCCTTACAAATTTTCTGTCAGCATATTTTACCGTGACCTTGCACAGTGTTATTCATTTCACAAATCCTCATCAACATACACAAAAGGGATTGTTCTCATGGTCTCACACTGAGAGTTTACTCATCACACAGTGCTTAGTGGATGTAGGGGGTGGGAGTAGCCCATTTGAGACTGCTTCATTAGGAGAGTGAAAGACAACCTTAAAGAAACAAAATTAGGGCAACACTCCTGAGTCAACAGTTGCCATTATTGCCTGCTCCACCATAGGAGTCCTTAATAAGCAATTGCAATTTCCTAATGAAGAGACCATAAAAAGTAAACAGGAAAATAATTAGGAATAAAAAGATGCTCTGTTCATAATGTTTTATATAAAACCTTAGCTCAAAACATTTAAAGGGAATTTATATAAAAATCTCACTTTGGCAAAGAAGTGCCAACAATTCAGCTCTAATATGCAGAATAAGGAAAGAATTCATCACGGTCATAGAAACCCTCTATTTTTTTTTTGTTCCAAGAAGTCAATATGTGTAAGGATAAGAATGGACAGTGTTCTATATACTCATTCAGAACTGCTTCACCATTTTATGCACTTGCATCAACACGTTGCTACATCTTGTCAGAATCCTGACCTGGAGGTGTTGGGTCCTGTGCCCAGAGATGGGAACCCCATGACAGTGAGTGCTCAGCCAAGAGCCCACACCTGGGCTCTGAGCACACAGTCCCTCCTCTGCTGAGCAGAATTGCCACTGTCCTGTGAGGAGCAGCTGAGGACTTTGGGCCTGTCCAGTTTGGAGAAGAGGAGGCTGAGAAGTGACCTCTCTGCTCTCTGCAGGAGAGGGCAATGCTGATCTCGCCTCACTGGATCAGTGGGAATGGTTCAAACTGCACCAGGGGATGCTCAGGCTGGACCTTAAGAAACATTTCTTTCCAGAGAGGGAGGTAGCACACTGGAAGAATCTTCCCAGAGTGCTGGCCAGTAACCCCTACCTGTCAATGTTGGAAAAGTCAGTGCCATTCATCACTTTAATTTTTGGTCAGTCCTGAAGTCTAGTTGGTCTAGATGGTCATTTCAGCCCCAGCTGAAATGTTCTATATTTAAAATATTTATCATTACGCATCAAAAGGGATTTTAAAGAAACAAAAATTTTAAAACACTGGGGGGAAAAGATTAAAACCACAAGAATTTCAGTGTAGGAAAGCAAACACACAAACTACTTAGTTTTTTCAAAAGCTTTTAAAGGGCAGCAAAACTTTCAGAAACAGGGATTTTCAATACGATAAGCAGAGGCTGAGCATTTAGCTGTTTTCAGACTGAAACTACCGGCATGCATAAATGTATATTCATGCACATCCCTACACCCAGTAGCAGTCTTGCTTGCTCTGAGGAAAGAAAATCACCCAAGGTATTAGAATCAATCCTACATGATGACTGTTTTACCTCAGAGGGTTGCTATTTACTTTGGAGTGTAAGAAAAGAGATCCTATTTTAAAACTCCATTTATGGGCTCTCATTTGTTAGTTAGTGATTAATTTTGGGGCCAGATATAAACCCAAGGATGCTTTGCTGACTAGGAGTTTACACACAGAAACAGGGCTTCAGGCATACCAGCTGCTGACCACTTACTGTTGTGGGAAAAAAGCATTTTGCATCTAATTGTGTAAATTGGATATTTCTTCTTTCTTAAAAAAAAAATAGAAAGAAAATAAAGAAAGAAAAGAAAAGAAAAGAAAAGAAAAGAAAAGAAAAGAAAAGAAAAGAAAAGAAAAGAAAAGAAAAGAAAAGAAAAGAAAAGAAAAGAAAAGAAAAGAAAAGAAAAGAAAAGAAAAGAAAAGAAAAGAAAAGAAAAGAAAAAAGACTATAGGTAGAAACTTTCAAGTGGCATAATAGG
The DNA here is from genome assembly GCF_052056855.1 of Sturnus vulgaris. Classification (NCBI taxonomy): domain Eukaryota; kingdom Metazoa; phylum Chordata; class Aves; order Passeriformes; family Sturnidae; genus Sturnus; species Sturnus vulgaris. Next base: position 70,415,926 of record NC_142283.1, on the reverse strand, counting down.
GAAAGTTAGGCATAAACTCAAATCTCAGACTGATATAGTTCATTGAGGACATTGGACTATTCTTCAAAAATCAGTTTATTCCATTGATTCTATTGTGCTAATTAAAGGGAGAAAGTATTCTGAAGCTATAGGACTTTTAGCATAGGTTGTACATTTCAGCTTTTAAAACAATTCCTTAGAATTTATTCTTGAACAAGCAGATTCAAAGCTGTTTGGTTTCTATAAAGAAAACATGCTTAGTGTATTTTATGCTTGATCTTCCAGGAGTACAGTATCATCCCTCTGCATTAGTGCACCCTGTTGTAATCCAAGATTACACACAGATTATGTGCAGCATGCTTTCAATATCTACAAAATTAAACATAGCAGCAACTCCGGATTTGGTAAATTCTAAAATTCTTTATAATATAAAATCATAAGAACAATACAAACAAATATAATTGACATAAAACTATTCATAATATTGTAGCTATTCATAATATAGTAGCTATTCATGACAATTCATAGAATCAATAGTTCACACCAATTTACAGAAGAGTGATCAAGTCAGGTGAGTAATCAAAACTATCAGATTAACAATTTAGAACAGTTAGAGTCGTCCTAAATCGATTTTTTCTCCTTCACTCTGCGTTTTTTCTCTCCTTTTCTCCTCTTGTAATTATATATTTACCTTCTCCTTGCCTTTCCTATATTCTAAAATATTTTCATTGCTTCTCAAACATCTTTATTGAAGAACAAAATAGTGCTTTGCTTTGTGACACTCTGGAGAACTCCTTCTCATGTCTTTATCTCATACACAGTGCTACTTCTCAAGAGAGGGGTAGGTGAAGGAAGACAGGCATGAAGGCTGGGGGGTTTTGCAGTTTTTACAGACTTCTGCAGACCCCTTTCTTTCTTTTCTTCCCTTCCCTCTCCCCAGCTTCCCCACCAGTACTTAAAAAATAATTCCCATTCGTGTTGTGTGAGCGCACACGCTGGGAGGAATGACAGGGGCTCTGCTCCAGATCGCCTTGACAACCCCAAGGCATCCCTGTGCCGGGGACTGGTGGCACAGCAGAGTTTCCCAGGCCCCCTGGGGAAGGGAGGAGAGGAAGAGAGGAGGCAGAGGTGCTGGAGCCAGCAGCGTGTGGAGGAGAGAGCAGCAGAGGGATGAAAGGGGCACATACATCTCCCCCGGGACAATGGGGGTTTTGCTGGCTGACTGTGAAAAGACACGCTGAGGACACAATGCTTTGTGACACATGAAAGCTCTGGGGACCTTTCCAGAGCCCCATTCAGCTCCAAGAAGTCTTGTCAACATCTTAAAATGCAAAGAAAACAACCCCTTTCATTTTCCCGTATTTTAAAAAACAGATTTTAAATATTATTTCGGAGAATTGTTGTTGCTGGTGTGCTGGAAACTTCTGCAGTTTGCTGAGTTCCCATTGACTGCAGAGGGAGGGGAGACTGCCCAGTAAGGTTTCTCAGAGGTGAGCACTTGCTTCCTCCCCATGCAGCTCCTGCTCACACTCAGGCCTGCCACCCCTCTGCTTTGAATGCCTTCTGCTGCATCTGCCCCCAGCACTTACAGCCCAACAAGAGAGGAATTGCTGTTCCCCATATCCGAGATGATAAATAAATCATATGATAGCAGGAGCTGGAGAGAGACTAAACAAGCTAAAATAGGGAGCCTTCAGTCCCAGCCAGAGTGCACCCCAGGAAACCAGGCTGGAAAGCAGCTTACAGAGAAGACTCTTGCTCCCTGACATACTTTCACCACTCTTTCACATGGTTCACCCCTAAATCAGCCCAAGAAAAAAGTAGGATCGAAAGATGTAATCCTTCAAAACAGCAATCTTTACTGGTAAGGTATGCCCTACACCGACTCCTGGTGATTTTTGGAGCATAAGAGGCTCAACCTACTGTAAAGGTGAAGTTAAAAAAAAATCAGGCTTGGTTAAAGCACAGGCAGGTGTGTCTGCAAATCCTCTAAGAATGACAGTGCTCAACCTCTGGTCCTGAATCTCTTATCTATAAGGGCAGGATAATGGGAAATGACTGATCCAAAATCTCTGCATTTCCAAACACTCCTACTAAACTGTACAGGTTAACGTTTTGTGCTCAGGTTGTAAAACAAGTTTCAAAGTGGTCTTATCCAAAATGAGAAATAGATAGACCATTGTTGCTATTTTAGAAAGAAAAAGTAAAAACAGGGGAAAAAAATGCAATTAAAATATTTTAAAAATAAAATTGACTGGACTAGTGTGCAAACATTAATTTTTCACTTAGTAAGTTGTATTTTATTTTAAATTTCATATTAATACTTTAAAAATAAAATTTGCTCTCTGTTAAAAATGCTGTGCAGTTTGATAGCAGATGTGAAAATCTCCAAAAATTATTAACTTTATTTCTGTATTGGCTTACAGCATTTTCATTATTACATATTTGCATTACTTGAGGACTCTAAAAAAAATTAATCTTCTACCCACAAATAAGCGGGTTACATGACTTCTCGTTTGTAAAGTTTAAAAAGCTATTTGTAACTTGCTAGTGTTTACCATTTTCCACACAGCATTTTAAATCATAAATGTAAACTTACCATGAACATAGTAATCCAGTTTTGTAGATGGAGAAGCTAAGTAGAGAAATGAAGGATCAAATGCTTCAAGTGTTGGATTTCCATGTTCAGTTTCTTTCTGTACCAGTAACACTTTGTTCTTCCACTACAATGGCACACACATAAACCGAGCAGTTCAGTGTGTGAATCTAGTGATGTCCCTTTGCAATTCCTTTTGTGGGTAAAATCTTACTGGCTCTAATGGTTTCTGCCAAAAGGGCAGAAAATGAAAAAAGCTGAACTGAAAGGGTAAGTATGAAGCATGTGCTTGGCTTTATACTTTGAAGATTTAATCAGAGCCTGGGACACATCCTTGATCTCAGCTACATCAGGGACTAGAGTGCTTTCACTGTAGCTTCAAAAAAAATGTATCTCCTCCTTTAGAAGACAGACAGAAGTCTTACATATCTACAGTAATTAAAAAAACATTTAGTTTTGCCGGGTCATGATTCGAATTTCCATATTATTTACATTCCTGCAGTCCTCTTACCTTATTTTAAATACTTTTGCCTGTGAGACGGACACCCAGAGCAGAAGTTGGTCAACTTTTTATATTTTATATGTTCAAAGGTGGCCTCCACATAAATATGTAGGCAGTCTTTGGAAGTATGGATTAGGCAATTTCATACAGGAGGAGATAATAATGCTGAAAGATCCTTTTCTAATCCCTTTTTTCATTCTGCACTTTGAAAGCCTTATTGCAACAAGAAGCATGAGCACTGCTTTGAGGTAGATAGCACAGCCCTCCAGATGGAATACAGGCAAATATCAAGGAGAAGGAGTGGTGGCACATTTTAAGGAGAAGAACTATCAGACTTATCTGCATCAGCTGGAAAAAGAAAGAGTATTTCTATTTCTGACAGCCCTCATGAGATATTGCTTCTCAGAGACTCAGAACTCTTTCCCTGGCAGAACTGCACCTTCTATTAAAAAGCACATTGCAGCCATTCATCAGTGCAATCTGATGGAAAAAAACACTCTGGAAGATGCTACAGGGAGCACCCTAATGTTCATAGTGGATCCAAATAAAGCCAAGAATTAGGTTTAATGTTGCAAGTTCTGCAAAGTTTACGAAAGGCTTATTCATGCAATGGTAAGGATTTTCTGGAACAAGTTAGTACCATTTAATCTGTTTAGAACTCTCTTAGTTTGGGACAGAGTTAATCTAAGGTTGCCCACTGGGGATTAAAGAAAACTCTTCATACATGTTAATTGTTGCAAACATCATCACCATTACTTCAGAGTACTCTCCTTTTCTATTTTACAATTACAAATTATGTGCAGCACATTTTTCAGATTATTAATCCTAAACCATGAATTGTCTCACTGGAATATAGGGAGTGCCACGCTGCATCAGACCAATAATCTTTACTTTTAATGAAGTAAAGCTGTTTTAATAGAAAATTATATAACTAGGGGTGGGATGGGAAGACACTGGCAGTATCTGCTGCAAAAGAGGGATGTCTTGCCTGGGGTAGCTTTAAGTGTGGTCATCGAAACTCTTCCCACAGAACTATTTTCATCATGCTTAGTTCATCCTCTTTATTCAAAACTGTATCAGGTGAATGTTGCTGTGCTTCAATTTACTAGGAATTGCTGCCCTGGATAGCAAAGCCTCAGGGAAGATGGGAGTCCGAGCTGTAGTCTACTACATGAGCACTACAATCATTGCTGTACTGATTGGCATAATCATTGTGGTCATCATCCACCCTGGGAAAGGTACGAAGGAAAACATGCACAGAGAAGGCAAAATTGTGCAAGTGACAGCAGCAGATGCCTTCCTTGATTTAATCAGGTATGGCGATGATATTGCACATTTTCTGTACCAATAGCTATGGCAGTAATCTTAGATTCACAGAGAACAAAAGTAGACAATTTTAAACAGCGACTGTATAAAGTTGCCAAATTTCTTTCCACTGTGTGATATCAATATCTCTAACCCTTACAATACTAAAAAGGGATGCATAGATTTATTTCCAAATCAAGATGTTGCAGGGAAAGAAACTGCTTTTAATACTAAAAGGAAGATTTTCTTTCTTTCTCTCTTTCTCTCTTTCTTTCTTTCTTTCTCTCTTTCTCTCTTTCTTTCTCTTTCTTTCTTTCTTTCTTTCTTTCTTTCTTTCTTTCTTTCTTTCTTTCTTTCTTTCTTTCTTTCTTTCTTTCTTTCTTTCTTTCTTTCTTTCTTTCTTTCTTTCTCTTTCCTTCTTTCTTTCCTTCTTTCTTTCCTACTTTCTTTCCTTCTTTCTTGCTTGCCTACTTTCTTGCTTGCTTTCTTCTTCTCCTTCTTCCTCTCTTTCTACTTCTCTCTCTGTTCTCTCTCTGCCCCTCTCCCTCTCTCAAAAGAAAGATCTCTATTCTGCTATCTGCATTGGTGTATTTTTCTCCTTCCCTAGCAGAAACCTTGTTACTAAATCCCTCCCCTTTTCTTCCAACTTGCAACAGTTATCTCACTTCACTTGAACTCCTGATTTAGTTATTTACTTTAATTTTGAATTGTAGCCACCAATCTGGG